>NC_060195.1:56541992-56576992 GCF_021184085.1 Oncorhynchus gorbuscha | reverse complement strand
TCTCAATCATAAAGGGCCTAAAACCCACTTGTAAATCCATACAGTGAATGAGGTGAAAATTAGCCATGATATGAATGCTACTGTGGTTGCATCTTCCTGTCTTGTACACACTGGTTAAACTGATTGGCTGGATGTATAAGATGTGAAACTGGAGGCGGCCTCCTGAAGCATGGAGCCGGCCCTGGGCTCCATTGGGGCTCCGCTGTGCGACGGTTGCCTGGTGATACTGGCGGCTCCTGTGTCATCTTCGGCACCCGCCATGGCCAGTGTCCCGTGGCCTCGTTCAACACAATTAGAGGCTTTTAATGCGACAAAGAGCAGAGCAACCTGCAGCAAGCAGCGCTCTGTGCTGCGTCCCAGACGGGACGCTATTCCCTATATAGTGGGGCTCTGGTCAAAAGTAGTGCACTGTATAGGGAATAGGGTGCCATTTGGGACGTTTCGCCTCCCCACTTCACTATGTGGGCGGCAGAAATAGGAGAGTAAAGTTTGAGAGATTGGGGACAGAGCACGTATACTCACTGCTGTTTAGCAGACGCTCGTATTATGTCGTTCTTTCAGCCTCTTTATTCATTGTGGATCTAAAAGTTATGTTATTGTAAATAGGTTAAAACTCCATCTAGATGTTTTCTTGCAGGCGTTTTATACTTTCCATAAACTAAATATCTCAGGAGAGAGTGAGAGAGATAGAGAGAGACAGAGACAGAGAGAGTGAGAGAGAGAGAGACAGAGAGAGAGAGAGACAGAGAGTGAGAGACAGAGACAGAGAGAGAGGTAGGTAGGTAGGTCATGAACCCAGACTGAGAAATGAACCCAGACCTCACTACACCCCACCTTGCACATTTCAGTCCCCACTGTTTACCTTTTCACGGTGTGTGTGTGTGTTTACTCATGGCTGTCTTGTTTGCACTAAACACTAAGTGATACAGATGAATCCAGATCGTTCTACTCAGATCCCCTCCCTACCCCGCCTACACACACTACCACTAGGCAGGAAGTGACATACTGCCAACAGGAAGCCGTGGCCTTTGTCCCGGGTTAAACCTCAAACTATTACCAGACTACTGAGTCACAGCACTGACAGCATCCGACAGACACCATGATGATGGGTAACAACAGTGACATAGCCTAGGACAGTTGAGCCAATGGGCACACCGCACAATGCCCCTGTGTGTGTTGACTGTTAAGTGGCCACAGTCTGCTCTTTAAACCCCGCCCCTTTTTTGCACACCCGCCCAGTGACAGATGGCAGAGCGGGGCATGTCGGGAAGGGCAACATCTCTCACCCCATTGCACCACCTTGGCAGCGGTATCCTTCCCGTACTGTTGCAGCCAACCCACGGACTGCTTTTAAATCACCAGAGCCCAACCCCGCTGAACGACCACTAGTGGTGACTGTCAGGGCAATAACACGCCGACAGGGAAAAACCGCTCAGTCCTCCTGTACTGAAAGACTTGATTCACAGTCATAAACACGCAGGCGAGCAGCCGGATTCTACACTCCCACTGCAATCTGCGCTGTGGTTTTCAGTGACAATAATGTGATTTTGGGCCCGGGATGGAAACCACTGAAAAGAGGGGTAGCTGAGCTTGTCACTTGTGTTAGATGTCAAGCTTCTGTCTGTGACAGAACTGTCACAGCTAGAACTTGCTCTGCTCGCCTACAACTAAACTCAACTCAGTATAACTTACATTGACTGGAGAGAATTTGACAGGGGCCTACATTTTGTACCAGTCCTATCTATTCCTTTAAAAGAGTGTCTTAAATAACCCAACAGCACCCCCCCCCCATTTATACAATAAAAAAAAATGTAAAAGCCTATTGTGAACTAATACAACTGCCCCACCTAGCTCTGTATTTGCTGATTGCTACTGTATTGAGTAAAAATGTACTTACTATGACTGTGATATGTGTGTCCCACCTAGCTATCTTAAAATTAATGCTGTACGTCGCTCTGGATAAAAGAGCGGCTGCTGAATGACTCAAAATGTAAATATGGCAACGTATCTCAGTGAGGAGAAACAAGTCCTTCAGCCCACTAGGCTGGACCCGAGTCCCTCCTGGAAGCGCAACGGCCTGCAGGGAGGAGAAACAAGTCCTTCAGCCCACTAGGCTGGACCCGAGTCCCTCCTGGAAGCGCAACGGCCTGCAGGGAGGAGAAACAAGTCCTTCAGCCCACTAGGCTGGACCCGAGTCCCTCCTGGAAGCGCAACGGCCTGCAGGGAGGAGAAACAAGTCCTTCAGCCCACTAGGCTGGACCCGAGTCCCTCCAGGAAGCGCAATGGCCTGCAGGGAGGAGAAACAAGTCCTTCAGCCCACTAGGCTGGACCAGAGTCCCTCCTGGAAGCGCAACAGCCTGCAGGGAGGAGAAACAAGTCCTTCAGCCCACTAGGCTGGACCAGAGTCCCTCCTGGAAGCGCAATGGCCTGCAGGGAGGAGCGTTACATTCTACACGCCACACAGATAGACTGACATTTCTCACACACACCCTCTAAATTCTCACACACACCCTCTAAAAGGGGCAGCTAACCTACAGTAGGACTATGTCTCCCGGCACGTCAACAGCACCCGGAATAAGATGGGAAATGTGTTTCCTCTGTCGTTTAGGGAAGCAGAAATTATTTTTCTCTCAGGCTGCTTTTTGAAAGAGAAAGGAAGGGTAGGTAGGTGCTGACAAGCAGGCCTATGTAGCAAACATCTCTACCCACCTAAGCAATAATTGGCGAAATGTTGCTCAATTTACATATAGAGCCATCGTCAAATATGCCTCCATGGAAACCTTGTGGGGTCTTAAGATCATTAGCCACACCAAAGCCCAACGCAGGCAGACAGGCAGCTCTCTCAGTGAGTGATTCAGTCCTGATGAATTTGTTATTCTTCCACCCTCTGCTCTCTCTCTCTCCACAAGCCAATCTCTCCCTCATTACCGCCCGTCGCAGCACATTCAGATCTGCCCCAAACCGGATATATTTAGAGGACTCCATAACGCAGGGAGAGAAAAGCAATGTGTGTGTGTGTGTGTGTGTGTGTGTGTGTGCTCGCTCCACAACGAACAAACACCATAAAGACACGGACACAGAGAGAGGCAAGCCAGCTCTTGTTGGGGATAATAACACTTGGTTGTTACTATACATGACATATACTCTTCCTGGTTCCTACCCGTGTTCAGTTTTAAATCATCTAGTCTGCACTGCTTCTTCCCCCAGGCTCCATCACCTGTGTTGATCCTATTACTGATCATTATTAAATGACATTCAATTGGTGTGAGAAGGACCGTAAATGGGACAATGCTGCTACATTCAGGTAGACAAGAAGACTAGGAAAATGTCACAGCAAAATACATATCCAGGGACGTGGCTGGGCTGTAACAGGCGGTAATACTCGATACCTGACATTTATAACATGTCATTTTGATCTGTGAAAGAATTATACACTTCATACCACTTCGGCACACACACATACATTCACTGTAAGCATCATTGTCGTGTTCATTTCAAGTGTCAATTGGTCCCCTAAGAAATGGTTCACCAAAAAAAAAAAGCAATTTGACACAAAATGTTTAAAAAATGATTAATTTATACAGGATTAGATTGACACAGTTCACACAGAGGTGGGTCAATTCACCAAAAGGCCACAGCTTTTGCTTCCAGGTCCAGTCCAACATTAGAACAATCATAACATTTTCCACCGGGGTACAATCAACAGAAACAGTCTGGTACAGTGTTTATCGACCACAACAGCCATGTGTGTGGGCATAGGGGAGAGACGGAATAGGAGGAGTCGTAGCAACACAGGGAAGAGGGAGAGAGAGAGAAGGACGGGTGGGGGGGCGAGAGAGAGAGAAAGGGAGATGGAAGAGAGGGAGGGAGAGATCGACTGCTACACTCCAGATATGCATAATGCAGATGACATGCATGTCAAACGCAAGACAAAACGAAAGTGACAGAATCGTAGTGTCCTGCGAGCATCAGCACCGGAGCTAGCTGTTATAAATACACACCGCAATGACAGAAGCAACAATCTCTCCCATCGAGCCTGACTCTGCCTGTTTTCCTGGAATTAAATAGGCCGACTTTTAGGCAATTCAATACATTTTACACGTCTCATGCTTAGAGATTTCCACGACAAAATGTGTCAATGACATGTACATTTATACACTATTACAGGATTATAATTATGATTTTTTTATTGAATGTCTAGCCACTTTTAAGCTGAGGTGGATACAAAAGTGACTAAGAAGAGATGGCCAATGCCTCAGTCCTGATCCAGCATTCCTTAGTGCAGACAGAAATGTGTGGCCAAAGCTCATTCTACATGACTCCACTTTGACTGTATCAACTGAAGGCGGAGAGATGTGCTCATAGAATTGGCATTTATAAGACGGACGTTCCCTTCACATTCAAATGAATGCTGGGGTTTTAGGCTGCGTTTCTGTATGAGCAGTTTGTGACATCTCCCGATGTCAAAAATATCTTTACAGATACAGTTGAAGTCATAAGTTTACATAAACTTAGGTTGGAGTCATTAAAACTCGTTTTTCAACCACTCCACAAATTTCTTGTTAAGAGTTTTGGCAAGTTGGTTCGGACATCTACCTTGTGCATGACACAAGTAATTTTTCCAACAATTGTTTACAGACAGATTATTTCACTTATAATTCACTGTATCACAATTCCAGTGTGTCAAAAGTTTACATACACTGAGTTTAGAAACTTCTGATAGGCTAATTGACATAATTTGAGTCAATTGGAGGTGTACCTGTGGATGTATTTCAAGGCCTACCTTCAAACTCAGTGCCTCTTTGCTTGACATCATGGGAAAATCAAAAGAAATCAGCCAAGACCTCAGAAAAACAATTGTAGATCACAAGTCTGGTTCATCCTTGGGAGCAAGTTCCAACTGCCTGAAGGTACCACGTTCATCTGTACAAACAATAGTACGCAAGTATAAACACCATGGGACCATGCAGCCGTCATACCGCTCAGGAAGGAGACGCGTTCTGTCTCCTAGAGATGAACATACTTTGGTGCAAAAAGTGCAAATCAATCCCAGAACAACAGCAAAGGACCTTGTGAAGACGCTGGAGGAAACAGGTACAAAAGTATCTATATCCACAGTAAAACGAGTCCTATATCGACATAACCTGAAAGGTCGCTCAGCAAGGAAGAAGCCACTGCTCCAAAATCACCATAAAAAAGGCAGACTACAGTTTGCAACTGCACATGGTGACAAAGATTGTACTTTTTGGAGAAATGACCTCTGGTCTGATGAAACAAAAATAGAACTGTTTGGCCATAAAAATTATGTGGATATATTAAAGTAACATCTCAAGACATCAGTCTGGAAGTTAAAGCTTGGTCACAAATGGGTCTTCCGAATGGACAATGACCCCAAGCATACTTCCAAAGTTGTGGCAAAATGGCTTAAGGAAAACAAAGTCAAGGTATTGGAGTGGCCATCACAAAGCCCTGACCTCGATCCTATAGAAAATGTGTGGCAGAACTGAAAAAGCGTATGCGAGCAAAGAGGCCTACAAACCTGATTCAGTTACACCAGCTCTATCAGGAGGAATGGACCAAAATTCACCCAACTTATTGTGGGAAGCTTGTGGAAGGCTACCCAAAATGTTTGACCCAAGTTAAACAATTTAAAGTCAATGCTACCAAATACTAATTGAGTGTATGTAAACTTCTGACCCACTGGGAATGTGATGAAAGAAATAAAAGCTGAAATAAATCATTCTCTCTACTATTATTCTGACATTTCACATTCTTAAAATAAAGTGGTGATCCTAACTGACCCAAGACAGGGGATTTTTACTGGGATTACATGTCAGGAATTGTGAAAAACTGAGTTTAAATGTATTTGGCTAAGGTGTATGTAAACTTCTGACTTCAACTGTACATTTGACTGAATGTTCCCTTGGTGGGTGTACCGGCGGCCATATTTGATATTCAGTGGCTGTAGGCTTTACCAGGATTCTTGGTTTCCTAAAAACCCCCAGCCAGGTTGCAAACCCCTTTACTCCTGCCCCTGGTGTCTCAGCCTAATGTTCCTTTAGCACAGGAACGAGAGGGCTAGGAGGGTAGAGATATCCCATTAAATGTTGATGTTTCCCGCTGCTGTCGGAGTGTGTGTGTGGCTGTGTGTGTATGTGTGTGACTGTGTGCACGTTGCAGTGTGTTGGGCTGGGCCTGAGAGCTCTCTGTGTGTGTAATGAGCTCATGTACTGTTGTCGTGGCTAAATGAAGCCTCCAGGCTCCCTCTCAAAGCCTGTTTCCTATATCCTAAACCCCCCCCCCCCCCACACACACACACACACACACACACTCCCCCCGGCTCCCCTCTGCTCACCGCTGCTGGAGCTTGGCTGGTTTTTACAGCGCCCGGACGCATTCTTGAGTTCGCATAATTGTGTAATTATGACTTCAGTTAAAGAGATAGCCTCGTGTTTGATTTCCTCTGACTGAGCTGTGCAAATAGGCAACACAGCATATGCAGAGCAGATACCTAGTCTTCTACATGTGTAGAGGACTAACGGAGGTTGCAGTGGGTGTGCTGCAGCATCTGTCTGTATCAATGGGCAGATGTTAGTGCGCACGTGTGTCGTTTCACGACCAGGCCCGTTCAGAACGCCTTCCACTAATAAAACCGATGGAAGAACGAGGAGGCTCGCTAGTCCTCGAAATCACCGCAACAACTACAACAGCTCGGTTGTCTGAGACGCCTCTGAACAATAGTCTTTTGGTGACATTTAGATTATTAGTGCTGGGAACTGAATTGACGCTCTACTGCCTGTTCAACACGGGGGAAAGATGGCTGGAAAAGAGTCTGTGGTCCTTTATTGACAGAGCGGGAGAGAAAGCAGCAGGCAGAAGGCCACTCCGTTCTGCTCCAACGCTACATGAGAGAGAGGCCAGTGCACACACAAGCATGCACGCACACACACAGAGAGAGAGAGAGTGCAGCAGGTGAGCTAGCTGCCAGTTCATCACACGCTGCAATCTCTCAGCATCTTGCTCGGGGAGAAGAGAGAGAAGCGCTCTGACATTTTATGAAGCACTCGGCAGACAGAAAAGCAGCGAGCGGGCCCGCCTGCGTGTAATGGCGGCTGGACTGGCATTCTCTCGCACTCTCTCTCCCCCGTTTGCCTGATATCATCTTCCCTCATTAGCATAATCTAATCCATTTCAGAAAATTGCCTTTAATTACCAAGAACAAGCTCCTCTCTCTCTCTCACTCGTAGAAGAACCCATGTCTTCGAATATCTCACTCTAAAAACCAAAATAGAGCTGTAAATGAAGTAGGGCTTAGACTAGAAATAACTAGAGACGAGATGCACATGTTTTTGTCATCGTTCATCTTTACAATTAAAGACGCCATAATTGTTGTGTCAATATATCTTGTTAATAGCATCATTATTGTCATACATTATTGATTAACAGCCTTGTGTAGGTCTTCATCTTCAAGGGGAAATGAAAATATACATTGAGGTGTTCAAAATCCTGACCAGTATTTAGCTACAACTGACTATTTCCTCAGACCCAAGGCTGCTCCTATATGTAACAAGTAAGAGCCTAATGATTAAAAACATTGGCATTAAAATGGTCCCTCCGTAAAATGGGGATCTATAGCTGTGATTAATCCTATGCCGTGTTGTTGTGGCCTGACAGCCTCGCTGTTGAACAATGATTAACAGTCAATGACTCCACTCACCCCAGCAGCGCTAACACACTGTTTACATTAGCCCAGCTCCCATAGAGGCCAATGCTACGGGCGCTATGCTAACAGCAACGGTCACCTGGCTGAGCTACACACATTACAGCCACGACAGGCCACTGTAAAAAAAAGTACTGCCGGCGTGATAATACGATTCCACCATGTGTGGGAGGATACGGTGCGGCCCAATCCCTGTGTGTATCATCCATCCTACACCGCAACCTTCAACTAAGCCTCTTTCATTAATGTGAGAAATTAGCATTGGTGATGAGGATGGGGGAAGGGACCCGTGAGACATCTTTCAGATGAAAAAAAATAACAACAAGGAAATACATTTGAACATCTAACACTCATTTACAATTATATTACATTACAAGTTTGAAAGCACGGCGGAGTCAAAAGATGTATTCGGTATTCGAGGGGGGGGGGGGGTTAATAAATAAAATAAAATAATAAAACACCCCCAGGCAAATAAACTCTGACACTCATTTCGCACAACCTTTAATGACAACCCAAGCAAGAAATGACAGACAGATACTACTCCGCCTTCCCTCCCATGCTAACCAATTAGGCTGGAATTTCAAACAGAAGACAAATCAGCTTCACTTTGGGCTCCATTGACTCATGCTAATTTGGATGGAATTGCTGTGCCTTAAGAGCACCGAAACAGACCCAAGCATCTCTTCTGTACAAGTCACTGGCTTTCACCGTTTGCTGCACTAAATTGGAACGTGTCTAGTTATACATGCCTTTTCTTCCATCATTGTCAGGAAATATGATTTGTGCACGCAAATGGCGTTGAACATAACTCACCGTTGGGTACTTAACATGTCCGGCTAGCTTAGCCAACATACAGTACCTATTGTTTCCTCAATCCACAAATGTACCCCATTTCAACGACGCAGAACACGTGGCCACACGCTATGCAGTGATGACTGGGTGCTGAAATGTGATGAGTAGGTGCCCAGAGTTTTTCCTGGTCAAGTAACATGGCCAGGGAAAACTCATGGCGCTGGTGATGAGATGAAGATTCTTCTCACATATTTGGCTCAAATTCACTCAAATCAAATTCTGTCCGGCACACCAGGCTAAACGTAAAACACCCTTTAAAACCCCTGAAAATGACTTTTAAAACAGTCTGTCAAACCAGAGGTTCTGAATGGATGGTGTACTAGCCTAACTTTGCACATGAGCTCCCTCCCTGTATCATTTTCAATGATAAACCAGAACAGAAACCTTCACTTCCTGACTGTGTTCGACTTCACACAGTTACAGTACACCCCGAGAGAGCAGCAGTGACACCAACAATAACGGACTTGTTTCACAAACGTTTACAACACGACTGGTTATTTCTCTCTCATTGCCCCACAGCAACAGGAGCTGTGCTACAGTGCTACGGGTAGCGTTTGATGTGAAACTGGAACCCATCTGGCTCCTCCTCAGGGGCCCAGCACTTCCTCATAGCAAGGAGCCAATCACAGTGTTTTCTCCTGCCTCCTGTCACCAGATATCTGAACTTCGGTAGGAGTAGCAGTGGACAGGGAGAGAGCCTGAAAACAGTTAAAGCTAGGCTATTTTCTTATATTTCTTCTGTTTCCACTAAGACACGATTCAACCAAGCAGGTGTAGCTTGGATATATGCCCCGTGCCTCTGGAGTAGACTCCTCATTTGGTGAGGCGGACACCGGAGTCGACCTCATCTGTTGATACCACTCACCCACAGGAAATCAAGCCAGATACCGCTGTTGGAGTGTCTGTCTGGTCACCCAGACAAAATACAGGTTTGGTTTACAGAGCAGCGGGATTCATGTTTGATCCCTGAGGGGGAGAATGTTCTCTCTGCTGCACAGCTATACGTCTCACACAGGCATGTGCACACACACACGCACACACCCTGCCCCTGTGTAATATCTATATCATGCGATCAGAGTGAAGACCTCATGGTTCCACACACCTGCCAGAGACAGATGTTCAGAGTAAATCATATCAAATCTGTGAAGAGTGAAGAAAAGCTAGGGTTGCCGCCTAGGCTACACAGGCTGACTGAAGTGCAAACACCTGCACCCGACAACAGCCACACACACACACACACACACACACACACACACACACACACACACACACACACACACACACACACACACACACACACACACACACACACACACACACACACACACACACACACACACACACACACACAGAAAGGGGAGATTCTCTTTTTCATTTACATTGGCTCAACTTGTGTGTCTTGTATTCATTCTATTGGTGTGTAACCATCTTCTTTTTCTTGAGCTGAGAGTTTTTTTTCCAATTGCATAATTGTTATGGGAGAACCAGACATCCCTTCAAAGACAAACAAGTCATAACAAAGCAAAGATCCGGGCAGGCATGCAGGCATTTCAGTTGGAGAGGCAACATGTGAGATACTGTAGCCTAGTCGATTGGATCTGCGCTGAAAGCTACACTACTTTGATTATTATGTCAGAATCTGATTTCCTATAACAACAAACTGAATAGACTTAACTGCTATTTTAGGTGACAATGAACTCAGTAATACAGCAGAGAGCAGGATTTACACATCAAAATAACATGTTAAGATTCCCTGTCAACCAATGCTGTGCACTATCTGGTCTGTGAGCTGTAGGGAGCGGAGGGGTTGGTGGTCTGGAGATAAACAGACACCCTTCACGCCTCGTGCCCCAAAAACAGGACGAGGCTGTGAGTGAAACAGCAGCCCGACGTTATCTGAGCTCTCTCTCTCTCTCGCTCTCTCTCTCTCTGCTATCCTGAAATTCCATTCTCCTCCTGCGAACAACAGACGTCACTCTGGGAGCGTCCATCTTGGGTCGCAAATGCGCCTCTGGCTGCCTAACAGACAACAACAGCAGGAGCCGTTGTGTCATATCTGCCTGCCAGAGGGGTGTGTGTGTGTGTGTGTGTGTGTGTGTGTGTGTGTGTGTGTGTGTGTGTGTGTGTGTGTGTGTGTGTGTGTGTGTGTGTGTGTGTGTGTGTGTGTGTGTGTGTGTGTGTGTGTGTGTGTGTGTGTGTGTGTGTGTGTTGCCTAATGGTTTTTCCCCTGTTCAGTACACAAGGGCTTCTTGAGTCACCAGGATTGAACATTTTGATGGTTCTATTTTCCATATGTCTTCATGAGTGGATACTATTGTTTATGCAGATCAAAGGGGGGGGGGAGAAGGGGGAGAGAGGGAATGAGAGAGGGAGATGGATCAGATGTCCTGAATATATTAAGGTTTTGGAGTGGATACACACTGACTACGCTCACAGTTTGTTTCTATGTATGTGATAACATGATGCCATTCCCCCCCTAAAGCTATATTCAGATATATTAGTATCACTTGGGTGCTTTCCATAAAAACAATGGCTTGACGATGCTACTATTGTCCAGAGCAAACACACGCATCCTACTGTTCTTATGCATATAAAACACACACACGCATCCTACTGTTCTTATGCATATAAAACACACACACGCATCCTACTGTTCTTATGCATATAAAACACACACACGCATCCTACTGTTCTTATGCATATAAAAACACACACACGCATCCTACTGTTCTTATGCATATAAAACACACACACGCATCCTACTGTTCTTATGCATATAAAACACACACACGCATCCTACTGTTCTTATGCATATAAAAACACACACACGCATCCTACTGTTCTTATGCATATAAAACACACACACGCACACATTCAAACACACACACGCATCCTACTGTTCTTATGCATATAAAACACACACACGCATCCTACTGTTCTTATGCATATAAAACACACACACGCATCATACTGTTCTTATGCATATAAAACACACACACGCATCATACTGTTCTTATGCATATAAAACACACATACGCACACATTCAAACACACACACGCATCCAACTGTTCTTATGCATATAAAACACACACACGCACACATTCAAACACACACACGCATCCTACTGTTCTTATGCATATAAAACACACACACGCATCCTACTGTTCTTATGCATATAAAACACACACACGCATCATACTGTTCTTATGCATATAAAACACACACACGCATCATACTGTTCTTATGCATATAAAACACACACACACATCCTACTGTTCTTATGCATATAAAACACACACACGCACACATTCAAACACACACATGCATCCTACTGTTCTTATGCATATAAAACACACACACGCACACATTCAAACACACACACGCATCCTACTGTTCTCATGCATATAAAACACACACACACACGCAGACATTCAAACACACACATGCATCCTACTGTTCTCATGCATATAAAACACACACACGCAGCCTACTGTTCTTATGCATATAAAACACACACGCACACATTCAAACACACATACGCATCCTACTGTTCTTATGCATATAAAACACACACACGCATCCTACTGTTCTTATGCATTGAAAACACACACGCATCCTACTGTTCTTATGCATATAAAAACACACACACGCACACATTCAAACACACATACGCATCCTACTGTTCTTATGCATATAAAACACACACACGCATCCTACTGTTCTTATGCATTGAAAACACACACGCATCCTACTGTTCTTATGCATATAAAAACACACACACTCACACATTCAAACACACTCACGCATCCTACTGTTCTTATGCATATAAAACACACACACACATTCAAATACAGACATGCACCCTACTGTTCTTATGCATATAAAACACACTCACGCATCCTACTGTTCTTATGCATATAAAAACACACACACGCATCCTACTGTTCTTATGCATATAAAACACACACACGCATCCTACTGTTCTTATGCATATAAAACACACACACGCATCCTACTGTTCTTATGCATATAAAACACACACACGCATCCTACTGTTCTTATGCATATAAAACACACACACGCATCCTACTGTTCTTATGCATATAAAACACACACACGCATCCTACTGTTCTTATGCATATAAAACACACACACGCATCCTACTGTTCTTATGCATATAAAACACACACACGCATCCTACTGTTCTTATGCATATAAAACACACACACGCATCCTACTGTTCTTATGCATGTAAAACACACACACGCATCCTACTGTGCTTATGCATATAAAACACACACACGCATCCTACTGTTCTTATGCATATAAAACACACACACACGCATCCTACTGTTCTTATGCATATAAAACACACACACGCATCCTACTGTTCTTATGCATATAAAACACACACACACGCATCCTACTGTTCTTATGCATATAAAACACACACACACGCATCCTACTGTTCTTATGCATATAAAACACACACACACACGCAGACATTCAAACACACACACGCATTCTACTGTTCTTATGCATATAAAACACACACACGCATCCTACTGTTCTTATGCATATAAAACACACACACGCATCCTACTGTTCTTATGCATATAAAACACACACACACACACGCATCCTACTGTTCTTATGCATATAAAACACACACACACACGCAGACATTCAAACACACACACGCATTCTACTGTTCTTATGCATATAAAACACACACACACGCATCCTACTGTTCTCATGCATATAAAACACACACACACACGCAGACATCCTACTGTTCTCATGCATATAAAACACACACACGCATCCTACTGTTCTTATGCATATAAAACACACACACGCATCCTACTGTTCTTATGCATTGAAAACACACACGCATCCTACTGTTCTTATGCATATAAAAACACACACACGCACACATTCAAACACACATACGCATCCTACTGTTCTTATGCATATAAAACACACACACGCATCCTACTGTTCTTATGCATTGAAAACACACACGCATCCTACTGTTCTTATGCATATAAAAACACACACACGCACACATTCAAACACACTCACGCATCCTACTGTTCTTATGCATATAAAACACACACACACATTCAAATACAGACACGCACCCTACTGTTCTTATGCATATAAAACACACATACGCACACATTCAAACACACTCACGCATCCTACTGTTCTTATGCATATAAAACACACACACGCATCCTACTGTTCTTATGCATATAAAACACACACTCGCATCCTACTGTTCTTATGCATATAAAACACACACACGCATCCTACTGTTCTTATGCATATAAAACACACGCACGCATCCTTCTGTTCTTATGCATATAAAACACACACACGCATCCTACTGTTCTTATGCATATAAAACACACACACGCATCCTACTGTTCTTATGCATATAAAACACACACACACGCATCCTACTGTTCTTATGCATATAAAACACACACACACGCAGACATTCAAACACACACACGCATTCTACTGTTCTTATGCATATAAAACACACATACGCATCCTACTGTTCTTATGCATATAAAACACACACACGCATCCAACTGTTCTTATGCATATAAAACACACACACACGCACACATTCAAAACACACACACGCACCCTACTGTTCTTAGGCATATAAAACACACACGCATCCAACTGTTCTTATGCATATAAAACACACACACACGCATCCTACTGTTCTTAGGCATATAAAACACACACACGCACACATTCAAACACACACACACGCATCCTACTGTTCTTAGGCATATAAACACACACACACGCATCCTACTGTTCTTATGCATATAAAAACACACACACGCATCCTACTGTTCTTATCCATATAAAACACACACACGCATCCTACTGTTCTTATGCATATAAAACACACCCACATTCAAACACACACACGCATCCTACTGTTCTTATGCATATAAAACACACACACGCACACATTCAAACACACACACGCACCCTACTGTTCTTATGCATATAAAACACACACACATTCAAACACACATCCTACATGCATCCTACTGTTCTTATGCATATAAAACACACACACGCAACCTACTGTTCTTATGCATATAAAACACACACACGCATCCTACTGTTCTTATGCATATAAAACACACACACACACACGCAACCTACTGTTCTTATGCATATAAAACACACACACGCAACCTACTGTTCTTATGCATATAAAACACACACACGCATCTTATAGTTCTTATGCATATAAAACACACACATACGCATCCTACTGTTCTTATGCATATAAAACACACACACGCATCCAACTGTTCTTATGCATATAAAACACACACACACGCATCCTACTGTTCTTAGGCATATAAAACACACACACGCATCCAACTGTTCTTATGCATATAAAATACACACACGCACACATTCAAAACACACACACGCATCCTACTGTTCTTAGGCATATAAAACACACACACGCACACATTCAAACACACACACACACATCCTACTGTTCTTAGGCATATAAACACACACACACGCATCCTACTGTTCTTATGCATATAAAACACACACACGCATCACATTCTTATGCATATAAAAACACACTGTTCCACACACACGCATCCTACTGTTCTTAAACACACACACGCATCCTACTGTTCTTATGCATATAAAACACACACACGCATCCTACTGTTCTTATGCATATAAAACACACCCACATTCAAACACACACACGCATCCTACTGTTCTTATGCATATAAAACACACACACGCACACATTCAAACACACACACGCACCCTACTGTTCTTATGCATATAAAACACACACACACGCAACCTACTGTTCTTATGCATATAAAACACACACACGCATCCTACTGTTCTTATGCATATAAAACACACGCACGCATCCTTCTGTTCTTATGCATATAAAACACACACACGCATCCTACTGTTCTTATGCATATAAAACACACACACACGCATCCTACTGTTCTTATGCATATAAAACACACACACACGCAGACATTCAAACACACACACGCATCCTACTGTTCTTATGCATATAAAACACACACACGCATCCTACTGTTCTTATGCATATAAAACACACACACGCATCCAACTGTTCTTATGCATATAAAACACACACACACGCACACATTCAAAACACACACACGCATCCCTTACTGTTCTTAGGTTCATATAAAAAACACACACACGCATCAAACAACTGTTCTTTCTTATGCATATAAAACACACACACACGCATCCTACTGTTCTTATGCATATAAAACACACACACGCACACACATTCAAACACACACACACGCATCCTACTGTTCTTATATAAAACACACACACGCATATAAACACACACACACGCATCCTACTGTTCTTATGCATATAAAACACACACACGCATCCTACTGTTCTTATGCATATAAAACACACACACGCATCCTACTGTTCTTATGCATATAAAACACACCCGCACACTTCAAACACACACACGCATCCTACTGTTCTTATGCATATAAAACACACACACGCACACATTCAAACACACACACGCACCCTACTGTTCTTATGCATATAAAACACACACACACGCAACCTACTGTTCTTATGCATATAAAACACACACACGCATCCTACTGTTCTTATGCATATAAAACACACACACACACACGCAACCTACTGTTCTTATGCATATAAAACACACACACGCAACCTACTGTTCTTATGCATATAAAACACACACACGCATCTTATAGTTCTTATGCATATAAAACACACACATACGCATCCTACTGTTCTTATGCATATAAAACACACACACGCATCCTACTGTTCTTATGCATATAAAACAACTGTTCTTATGCATATAAAACACACACACGCATCCTACTGTTCTTAGGCATATAAAACACACACACGCATCCAACTGTTCTTATGCATATAAAATACACACACGCACACATTCAAAACACACACACGCATCCTACTGTTCTTAGGCATATAAAACACACACACGCACACATTCAAACACACACACACACATCCTACTGTTCTTAGGCATATAAACACACACACACGCATCCTACTGTTCTTATGCATATAAAACACACACACGCACACATTCAAACACACACACGCACCCTACTGTTCTTATGCATATAAAACACACACACGCATCCTACTGTTCTTATGCATATAAAACACACCCACATTCAAACACACACACGCATCCTACTGTTCTTATGCATATAAAACACACACACGCACACATTCAAACACACACACGCACCCTACTGTTCTTATGCATATAAAACACACACACACGCAACCTACTGTTCTTATGCATATATGCAAACACACACACGCATCCTACTGTTCTTATGCATATAAAACACACACACACATGCATTGAAACCTCCTACTGTTCTTATGCATATAAAACACACACACGCATTCAAACTACTGTTCTTATGCATATAAAACACACACACGCATCCTACTGTTCTTATGCATATAAAACACACACACGCATCCTACTGTTCTTATGCATATAAAACACACACACGCATCCTACTGTTCTTATGCATATAAAACACACACACGCATCCTACTGTTCTTATGCATATAAAACACACACACGCATCCTACTGTTCTTATGCATATAAAACACACACACGCATCCTACTGTTCTTATGCATATAAAACACACACACGCATCCTACTGTTCTTATGCATATAAAACACACACACGCATCATATAAAACACACACACGCATCCTACTTATAGTTCTTATGCATATAAAACACACACACGCATCCTACTGTTCTTATGCATATAAAACACACACACGCATCCTACTGTTCTTATGCATATAAAACACACACACGCATCTTATAGTTCTTATGCATATAAAACACACACACGCATCCTACTGTTCTCATGCATATAAAACACACATATGCATCCTACTGTTCTTATGCATATAAAACACACACACGCATCCTACTGTTCTTATGCATATAAAACACACACACGCATCCTACTGTTCTTATGCATATAAAACACACACACGCATCCTACTGTTCTTATGCATATAAAACACACACACACACATTCATACACTGTTAAGCACAGTGACTGTGTGTGTATGTATGTGTGTGTATGTGTATGTGTATGTGTGTGCGTGTGCGTGTGCGTGTGTGTGTGTGTGTGTGTGCAGTAAGGCCTGAATGCTCTAGTGTTTGAGGGCTACACGTGTGATTGAAACAGAAGACAGCTGAGGTGACTGACTGACTGATTGTGAGACATCCTCATTGTCACATGTGACCACAGTAACCACCACGGTTTTGGTACAGCCGTTTACATTACTCACACACACAGCCTACTCACTTCCCCTCGCAGAACACACACACTTACACAGGGGAATTTAGAGAAACAAGTTTGCTATATTCACGTCAGTTTGCAACGCGTGTGTTGCAATTGCATTCAGTAGTGTCTATGAATCGCCTGATTATGAAGGCGATAATGAATGAAAAGTGTATACTTATTTGACATTGTATGTAGTTCTGTCCTGATGCTGTTCTTGTCTATTCATGTTCTGTATTATGTCATGTTTTATGTGGATTCCAGGAAGAGTAGCTGCTGCTTTAGCACTAGATCCTAATAAACACTCAATTCAGACACACACACACACACACACACACACACACACACACACACACACACACACACACACACACACACACACACACACACACACACACACACACACACACACACACACACACACACACACACACACACACACACAGTCTGTAAATCTGCCTCGCACATCGTACATCTGTTACCACAGAACACCAGACAAACACACAGCCACCGACAGACAATAGATAACTACATCTAAAGAGGCACTCTGTGGCTAGTTGAAATCTGCACCCTGATTTCCCAGAAAACAAGATAATTATACTAGTAAGAGACCTACCAAAAATAATCATGATTACCATCACTCAAATCAGCATAATATACCATCACTAAAATCAGCATAATATACCTTCACTAAAATCAGCATTATATACCTTCACTAAAATCAGCATAATATACCTTCACTAAAATCAGCATAATATACCATCACTAAAATCAGCATAATATACCATCACTAAAATCAGCATAATATACCTTCACTAAAATCAGCATTATATACCATCACTGAAATCAGCATTATATACCATCACTGAAATCAGCATAATATACCATCACTGAAATCAGCATAATATACCTTCACTGAAATCAGCATAATATACCTTCACTGAAATCAGCATAATATACCTTCACTAAAATCAGCATTATATACCTTCACTAAAATCAGCATTATATACCTTCACTAAAATCAGCATAATATACCTTCACGGAAATCAGCATAATATACCTTCACTAAAATCAGCATAATATACCTTCACTAAAATCAGCATAATATACCTTCACTAAAATCAGCATTGTATACCATCACTAAAATCAGCATAATATACCATCACTAAAATCAGCATAATATACCTTCACTGAAATCAGCATTATATACTGTAATGAAACAGCAGGGAGCAGGTCTCGAACCCTCGACCTTCGAGCCCGAGGTACAGCGCGCTATCGACTGTGCCGCAAAAGCATGCTCGTGCGGCAGGGTCGATTTCCGCACCTAGACACCCAGGGCCGTTACAATACCATCACTAAAATCAGAATTATATACCATCACTAAAATCAGCATAATATACCATCACTAAAATCAGCCTAATCATTGTCGCCATCATGATAGTCATAACAAACGTCATTATCTTCTTCATAACTTCAAGGTTATTTAGTTACACGTTCCTTTCTTTAGGCTATACTGTAGTTGAGAAGTGGGTACAGTGCATCTCAGGCAGTACAATAAAGGCCTTGTTTAGTGTCTGTCTCCTCCTAACAGCAGCAACACTGGCGGTTACTGGTGAAGCTGGTTGTTAAGTGTCTGTCTCCTCCTAACAGCAGCAGCAGTGGTGGTTACTGGTGAAGCTGGTTGTTAAGTGTCTGTCTCCTCCTAACAGCAGCAGCAGTGGTGGTTACTGGTGAAGCTGGTTGTTTAGTGTCTGTCTCCTCCTAACAGCAGCAACACTGGTGGTTACTGGTGAAGCTGGTTGTTAAGTGTCTGTCTCCTCCTAACAGCAGCAGCACTGGTGGTTACTGGTGAAGCTGGTTGTTTAGTGTCTGTCTCCTCCTAACAGCAGCAGCACTGGTGGTTACTGGTGAAGCTGGTTGTTTAGTGTCTGTCTCCTCCTAACAGCAGCAGCACTGGTGGTTACTGGTGAAGCTGGTTGTTAAGTGTCTGTCTCCTCCTAACAGCAGCAGCACTGGTGGTTACTGGTGAAGCTGGTTGTTTAGTGTCTGTCTCCTCCTAACAGCAGCAACACTGGCGGTTACTGGTGAAGCTGGTTGTTAAGTGTCTGTCTCCTCCTAACAGCAGCAGCAGTGGTGGTTACTGGTGAAGCTGGTTGTTAAGTGTCTGTCTCCTCCTAACAGCAGCAGGAGTGGTGGTTACTGGTGAAGCTGGTTGTTAAGTGTCTGTCTCCTCCTAACAGTAGCAGCAGTGGTGGTTACTGGTGAAGCTGGTTGTTTAGTGTCTGTCTCCTCCTGGTTGTTTAGTGTCTGTCTCTCCTACAGCAGCAACACTGAACAGCAGCAGCAGTGGTGGTTACTGGTGAAGCTGGTTGTTAAGTGTCTGTCTCCTCCTAATAGCAGCAGCAGTGGTGGTTACTGGTGAAGCTGGTTGTTAAGTGTCTGTCTCCTCCTAACAGCAGCAGGAGTGGTGGTTACTGGTGAAGCTGGTTGTTAAGTGTCTGTCTCCTCCTAACAGTAGCAGCAGTGGTGGTTACTGGTGAAGCTGGTTGTTTAGTGTCTGTCTCCTCCTAACAGCAGCAGCAGTGGTGGTTACTGGTGAAGCTGGTTGTTTAGTGTCTGTCTCCTCCTAACAGCAGCAGCAGTGGTGGTTACTGGTGAAGCTGGTTGTTTAGTGTCCGTCTCCTCCTAACAGCAGCAGCAGTGGTTACTGGTGAAGCTGGTTGTTAAGTGTCTGTCTCTTCCTAACAGCAGCAGCAGTGGTGGTTACTGGTGAAGCTGGTTGTTAAGTGTCTGTCTCCTCCTAACAGCAGCAGCAGTGGTGGTTACTGGTGAAGCTGGTTGTTTAGTGTCTGTCTCCTCCTAACAGCAGCAGCACTGGTGGTTACTGGTGAAGCTGGTTGTTAAGTGAACGTCTTCTGAAGTGTGCGTGCGTGTGCGTGTGTGTGTGTGTGCGTGCATGCGTGTGTGTGCGCGTGTGTGTATATGTGTTCGTGTGTGTGTGCAGCAGGGCCTGTGACAGGGCGAGACGGATGTCAGACATCACAGGACAATCTCACCTCCAACACAGCGAGATACATTAACCCTCTCTAAACGTGGCCGTTGAAGGGATGATGAAGCAGCTGTGGTTAACACTCTTAGGACAGCCTCTCCTCTACTCCTTGGGACAAATATGCAGTGGTTTGCCCACCCCACCCCCAACACACACACACACACACACACACACACACACACACACACACACACACACACACACACACACACACACACACACACACACACACACACACACACACACACACACACACACACACACACATAATACAAGTGTAATAAAGAGTACTGACAGCACCTATTGATTACTCAGTAAGTGTGATATTCCAGAAGAAAACAGTCAACAGCATATTATTTGCTTGAGGCACTGTAAATTAAAGTGTTCCCTCCGCACTGTACCGCACTTACTGCTGTGTGGTGTGTGTGTGTGTGTGTGCGCATGTGCATTTTTTCAGCCTTGGTACAGGTACTTATCACAGTCACATCAAGGGCAGAGGTTGGCGATTCTTAAAATCCTCCTTTACACTGTCAATCTAGACCACTCCAGTCCTCGCTGGTTCCTCCTCTTGTGTCCTTCAGATGAACACAGTGGGAGCTGCATTTCACTCACTGTGTCTCCATTGCGCCGTTGAGCTACTGAACCGTGCTATCTATAGGTTAAACGCTATACACCCTGGGCATAATCTATTACTACAGCCTAATCTATACATTCATCAATAATAATGACATTTTCCTTCTGAGATTGAATTGACTGCTTCAACAGCAAATGTGCTTCCATGTAGCTGGGTTCTTCTTTCTAATATTGAAATCTTTTCTATTTTCCAACATCCCGGAGAGGTAATTCGGTGAAGGTCAGTCATTCATACTTGATCACATCATCATATCACTATAGCCTGAGTGTAACGCGTCTGCGGCCTGGACAGAGTGGCTCAGACTAGTGGGATAGAGAAGGAATAGTCTGTTTGGGACCGAAGAACTCCAGATCAGGACATCGTCCATCTGTACTGTTTTCTTACAAAACATATGGAGAAAATATAGAGCCTATGATCCCCTTGCCGCCCACCATAGCTATTAATATTTCTCACAGAGCCCTTCCCCCGTGTCCCACTAAGGCTAGGAATTCCTGTTGAAACATAGTCAAGTCTGAGGATTAGAAAAAAATGATGATTTATTTAGTAAATCTGTCCATCTCTCGCTTTTCTTGTTTCACACACAAGTACACCCACGTGCCTAAATTAACTTGAGTATCCAACCCGCATTGTCTGTGTAAAAACCAACAAGTCAGCAACAGTGACTGACAACGCTATAAATCGTTTTAATTAGGACCTAGTAGGCTGCATCAAACACCCTTTTCCCATCCTACATTTAAAAATAAGAAGAATAATTCTTCCCAAGGCTTCTTGCAATCCAAAAGAATGTTTCCCTGGAAGCCGCCTTGGTGGGAGCCCGTGTGAATGCAATATTCATTTTGCTGCAGGAGAACAATCTATGCATAACAATGAGCGGGCCTAATGAAAGCAGCCATCAAACCTGCAACACATACATATTAAACTACCGGGACCTCTGCGTGTCTTTCGCTTAGTGCATCATTTGTTCACCCCGTTTTTTTTCTCCTCTCTCTTTGCCTCCTGACCTTTCCCCATATCCCTCCTCGGTTTTCCTCACTCTCCACTTCTCCTTTCGATGCTGAAAATACGGAGGTGTTTATGGCATTCTGGACGTGTCCGTCAGCGGCCGAGGGTCAGCGGTTAAACCACGGTGGGTGGAACGTTTAAAACATTTTGTTTTGAATGGTTTTACATCCGCTGTAAAGGGACTGCGGGGTAGCGTCAATACTCGTTTCCGACTCAAAGATGCTGCTAGGAACAGCTTTTTACTTTTTACTTTGTATTGTGTGATAAACAAATGCTGAAAATATAATTGTGATGACAAGTATAACAGATAATCCAGACATTTTGACAGTCTCCTAACCCCTCGCTAACAATCACCTGACATTTGCTCATAAACATACATCAAACCCACCAGTATCAGACTGTAGGCTTCACTCATAGCTAATGTCATGTAATCATGTAATCATGGCTGCTGTATAGAGGGCTACAACCGGCTAACTGCTCCTCCCTCCTCTCTCCTCCTCCCCAGCCTCCAGCCGTGCTTCTTCACAGCACTGGTGTCTCTTTCTCTCCCCGCCTGCCTCCCTCCCTGTCTGGGAAATCTATCCTTCCACCTGACAGTGGCCATTTTAAGGCCTCTCTTGCCTCCTGGTAAACAACGGGAGAGGGATAATTGATCAAACAGCGAGGGAACCCTAGAGGAGGAAGGTCACCGCCCGTCAGCTGAGAGAGAAACACTGAGGGATATGATGAGGTGTGTGTGTGTGTGTGTACGCGTGTGCCTGCCTGCGTGTGTGTGTGTGTGTGTGCGCCTGCCTGCGTGCGTGTGTGTGTAAAGGCAGGGAGGAGGGAGGGGGTCAGGAGGGGGATGGTTCTCTGACGTTCCGGAGCTGCCATTTTTCTTCCCTGACAAAGACTCCATCTGCCACCGAGCCATTTGCTGCCTGCCGAGTCGAGAGAGCATTCCACACGCCGCGTTCACCTTGGTGTCACCTCTAAGTCGAGCTCTGCTGACGGTGTACACACGTGCGCACACACACACACACACACGTTCTAAGAATATTGCTCATACACGCACAAACACTCTCTCTTTCACACACACACCCTCTAAGATTATACACACACACACACACACACACACACACACACACACACACACACACACACACACACACACACAGTTTCTGTGCCGCTCCTCTCCTAAACAGCAGCAGCCCCCCTCCCCCTCAGCACTACTGATATCACTGGGCAACCATCTCCGCTGTGCATTGTGGGAGTGTCTCAGGGGTTGGCGACGCATCAGGGACTGAGGGATTCACACACTTCTGAGAGAGACCCAGTGGCAGGGAGGGAGAGAGAGAGAGATGGCATTTTAAAGAGGATGCTGAATTTCACCTGCAATTACCGTAGCTCGAGGGCACGCGGCTTGGTTAAGAGACATTTCATCCCCTCGCGCTGCTGAGAGTGAGAGCCTGTCGTGTGTGTGTGTGTGTGTGTGTGTGTGTGTGTGTGTGTGTGTGTGTGTGTGTGTGTGTGTGTGTGTGTGTGTGTGTGTGTGTGTGTGTGTGTGTGTGTGTGTGTGTGTGTGTGTGCATGGCTCGTCCTGAGAGAAAATAGAATAGAAAAATATTCCCCTTTTCTCTCTCTCCGTCTCTTTCCTTCTCCGTCTCTCTCAGGGATGAAAGAGAGAAAGGCAGCTGGGGCTCTAACTACCAAATGAAACGCGCGGCCCATTCAGTGGGTTCCTGCCTGGCCATCTGCACACCAGACCAGACATCTGAGCACACACACACACACGCCCTGCCTAACCTTTCACTCACTAGGCAAAACAGCCTGATTCAGTCTCATCATCGATTCCATTCCTTTCTTTACTTTCTTATTTATGTGCAATGCCCCAGAGCAGCCGGGGGGGAGCCTCCTCTCCCTCTCCCAGCTCTGAGATGGAGCCGTAATGACTTCCCTGAGGCTCGGGCTCCTCACAGTTTCTCCAGTGCTCTGTGTGACTCTCTCTCTCTCTCTCAGTGAGGAGTGTGACTACACAAATACAGTAATGATCTCTCCCTGGGAGCCAATGGCGCGGGGCTCCTGGCGCCGCAAGTGGGCTTTTCTGGCCCCTGCAGGGACTCCATACAACTCCAATTCCCTCAGCATGGACCCCCGACAGCATCAACACCCCCCCTCCACAACATAATTACACCTGCATAAGGTCTCAAAGAAAGAAAGAAAGAAAGAAAGAAAGAAAGAAAGAAAGAAAGAAAGAAAGAAAGAAAGAAAGAAAGAAAGAAAGAAAGAAAGAAAGAAAGAAAGAAAGAAAGAAAGAAAGAAAGAAAGAAAGAAAGAAAGAAAGAAAGAAAGAAAGAAAGAAAGAAAGAAAGAAAGAAAGAAAGAAAGAAAGAAAGAAAGAAAGAAAGAAAGAAAGAAAGAAAGAAAGAAAGAAAGAAAGAAAGAAAGAAAGAAAGAAAGAAAAGAAAGAAAGAAAAGAAAGATAGCAGGTAAAATCTGGGTAGGCCATTCCTTCAGTCATGTGTAACCAGCAGAGAGAGAGACTAATAAACCAGAGTGGTTTTGGACAGCAGCACCTCTCCTATAATGCGCTGCCAGATGACTGCAAGGGGTTAACGGTATACAGTGGGATCCATTTAGTGGTGTTTCTGAGGGACATCTCTTTACCCCTCTAGCCCCTAGCTGACCCCCTCTGGGTCAATCCTCCAGGGAGGGACCTGCCTGACATCCTCACACACACACACACACACACACACACACACACACACACACACACACACACACACACACACACACACACACACACACACACACACAGCCTGGTTAACCAAACATCGCCATCTCCACACAAAAGCACGCATACACACTAGAGGTCGGCCGATTAATCGGAATGGCCGATTAATTAGGGCCGATTTCAAGTTTTGATAACAATCGGAAATCGGTATTTTTGGGGTGCCGATTTGCAAAAATATATATTTTTATTTTTTTATGCCTTTATTTAACTAGGCAAGTCAGTTAGAACACATTCTTAGTTTCAATGACGGCCTAGGAACGGTGGGTTAACTGCCTTGTTCAGGGGCAGAACGACAGATTTTCACCTTGTCAGCACGGGAGATCCAATCTTGCAACCTTACAGTTAACTAGTCCAACGCATTAACGACCTGCCTCTCTCTCGTTGCACTCCACAAGGAGACTGCCTGTTACGCGAATGCAGTAAGCCAAGGTAAGTTGCTAGCTAGCATTAAAATTACCTTTTAAAAAACAATCAATCATAATCACTAGTTAACTAGTTCACTACACATGGTTGATGATATTACTAGATATTATCCAGCGTGTCCTGCGTTGCATATAATCTGATTGAGCATACAAGTATCTAAGTATCTGACTGAGCGATGGTAGGCAGAAGCAGACGCGTAAACATTCATTCAAACAGCACTTTCGTGCCTTTTTCCAGCAGCTCTTCGTTGTGCGTAAAGCATTGCGCTGTTTATGACTTCAAGCCTATCAACTCCCGAGATGAGGCTGGTGTAACGAAGTGAAATGGTTCGCTAGTTAGAGCGCGCTAATAGTGTTTCAAATGTCACTCGCTCTGAGCCTTCTAGTAGTTGTTCCCCTTGCATGGTGGCTGTTGTCGTTGTGTTGCTGGTTCGAGCCCAGGGAGGAGCGAGGAGAGGGACGGAAGCTATACTGTTACACTGGCAATACTAAAGTGCCTATAAGAACATCTAATAGTCAAAGGTATATGAAATACAAATGGTATAGAGGGAAATAGTCCTATAATTCCTATAATAACTACAACCTACTTCTTACCTGGGAATATTGAAGACTCATGTTAAACGGAACCACCAGCTTTCATATGTTCTCATGTTCAGAGCAAGGAACTTAAACTTAAACGTTAGCTTTCTTACATAGCACATATTGCACTTTTACTTTCTTCTCCAACACTTTGTTGGTGTTCAAGTGTTCATTCAGTATTGTTGTAATTGTCATTATTACAAGTACATTTTTTAAACAATCGGCCGATTAATCGGTATCGGCTTTTTTGGTCCTCCAATAATCGGCACCTACATTGAAAAATCATAATCGGTTGACCTCTAATACACACACTCCTAGTGACACAGTAAAAATCCCAATACCCTAAAGCCTTCAGATTCTAGCCCTGTTTGTCTAGGCCCTCCATTCGAAATAGTCCATCTCAATCCGGATGGGCTGAGTGGCACTACTGGCAGCTAGTCACTCAGCAGATTGGAGCTCCCTCCCGGTTGCTGTCCCGGTGTGAAAGCCCTGATTCATGGCGTTGGGGACCAGGGCCTTTAAAAGAACAGCATGGTCCTGTGTGCTTGCCCTTCACTGGGGCGTGACTGACGGGGGCTGTTTGGGAAGGGGAATTAGTACCCGGGCTTAAGTCTTATTTAGTGAGACACAACGTTGGAGAGATTTAAAGAGGACGTGGCAGTAGTGTAGTAAAGTACCTATTACTGCTACTACTGTGTGTTGGACGGGGGGGAATGGTGTGAGTATGTGTTGGACGGGGTATATGGTGTGAGTGTGTGTTGGATGGGGGTGTATGGTGTGAGTGTGTGTTGGATGGGGGTGTAAGTTGTGAGTGTGTGTTGGATGGGGGTGTAAGTTGTGAGTGTGTGTTGGAAGGGGGGTATGGTGTGAGTATGTGTTGGAAGGGGGGTATGGTGTGAGTATGTGTTGGAAGGGGGTATGGTGTGAGTATGTGTTGGATGGGGGTATATGGTGTGAGTGTGTGTTGGATGGGGGTGTATGGTGTGAGTATGTGTTGGATGGGGGTATATGGTGTGAGTATGTGTTGGATGGGGGTATATGGTGTGAGTATGGGGGTATGTGTGAGTATGGGTTGGATGGGGGTGTATGGTGTGAGTGTGTGTTGGATGAGTATATGGGGGTGTATGGTGTGAGTATGTGTTGGATGGGGGTGTATGGTGTGAGTATGGGTTGGATGGGGGTTGGTGTGAGTGTGTGTTGGATGGGGGTATATGGTGTGAGTATGGGGGTGTATGGTGTGAGTATGTGTTGGATGGGGGTGTATGGTGTGAGTATGTGTTAGATGGGGGTGTATGGTGTGAGTATGTGTTGGATGGGGGTATGGTGTGAGTGTGTGTTGGATGGGTGTGTGGTGTGAGTATGTGTTGGATGGGGGTATATGGTGTGAGTATGTGTTGGATAGGGGTGTATGGTGTGAGTATGTGTTGGATGGGGGTATATGGTGTGAGTATGTGTTGGATGGGGGTATATGGTGTGAGTATGTGTTGGATGGGGGTGTATGGTGTGAGTATGTGTTGGATGGGGGTGTATGGTGCGAGTAGGTGTTGGATGGGGGGTATGGTGTGAGTATGTGTTGGACGGGGGTATATGGTGTGAGTGTGTGTTGGATGGGGGTGTATGGTGTGAGTGTGTGTTGGCTGGGGGTGTATGGTGTGAGTGTGTGTTGGCTGGGGGTGTATGGTGTGAGTGTGTGTTGGCTGGGGGTGTATGGTGTGAGTGTGTGTTGGCTGGGGGTGTATGGTGTGAGTGTGTGTTGGCTGGGGGTGTATGGTGTGAGTGTGTGTTGGCTGGGGGTGTATGGTGTGAGTATGTGTTGGACGGGGGTGTATGGTGTGAGTGTGTGTTGGCTGGGGGTGTATGGTGTGAGTGTGTGTTGGCTGGGGGTGTATGGTGTGAGTGTGTGTTGGCTGGGGGTGTATGGTGTGAGTGTGTGTTGGCTGGGGGTGTATGGTGTGAGTGTGTGTTGGCTGGGGGTGTAGTGTGAGTATGTGTTGGACGGGGGTATATGGTGTGAGTATGTGTTGGATGGGGGTATATGGTGTGAGTATGTGTTGGATGGGGGTATATGGTGTGAGTATGTGTTGGATGGGGGTAAGTTGTGGGTATGTGTTGGATAGGGGTATATGGTGTGAGTGTGTGCGGGTGTGGGACGGGGGGTGTATGGTGTGAGTGTGTGTGGGTGTGGGACGGGGGTGTATGGTGTGAGTGTGTGTTGGACGGGGGGTGTATGGTGTGAGTGTGTGTTGGACGGGGGTGTATGGTGTGAGTGTGTGTTGGATGGGGGGTGTATGGTGTGAGTAGGTGTTGGATGGGGGTATATGGTGTGAGTGTGTGTTGGATGGGGGTGTATGGTGTGAGTATGTGTTGGATGGGGGTATATGGTGTGAGTATGTGTTGGATGGGGGTATATGGTGTGAGTATGGGGGTGTATGGTGTGAGTATGGGTTGGATGGGGGTGTATGGTGTGAGTGTGTGTTGGATGGGGGTATATGGTGTGAGTATGGGGGTGTATGGTGTGAGTATGTGTTGGATGGGGGTGTATGGTGTGAGTATGTGTTGGATGGGGGTGTATGGTGTGAGTATGTGTTAGATGGGGGTGTATGGTGTGAGTATGTGTTGGATGGGGGTATGGTGTGAGTGTGTGTTGGATGGGTGTGTGGTGTGAGTATGTGTTGGATGGGGGTATATGGTGTGAGTATGTGTTGGATAGGGGTGTATGGTGTGAGTAGGTGTTGGATGGGGGTATATGGTGTGAGTATGTGTTGGATGGGGGTATATGGTGTGAGTATGTGTTGGATGGGGGTATATGGTGTGAGTATGTGTTGGATGGGGGTGTATGGTGTGAGTGTGTGTTGGCTGGGGGTGTATGGTGTGAGTAGGTGTTGGACGGGGGTATATGGTGTGAGTATGTGTTGGACGGGGGTATATGGTGTGAGTATGTGTTGGATGGGGGTATATGGTGTGACTATGTGTTGGATGGGGGTAAGTTGTGGGTATGTGTTGGATAGGGGTATATGGTGTGAGTGTGTGTTGGCTGGGGGTGTATGGTGTGAGTAGGTGTTGGACGGGGGTATATGGTGTGAGTATGTGTTGGACGGGGGTATATGGTGTGAGTATGTGTTGGATGGGGGTATATGGTGTGAGTATGTGTTGGATGGGGGTAAGTTGTGGGTATGTGTTGGATAGGGGTATATGGTGTGAGTGTGTGCGGGTGTGGGACGGGGGGTGTATGGTGTGAGTGTGTGTGGGTGTGGGACGGGGGGGTGTATGGTGTGAGTGTGTGTTGGACGGGAGGGGTGTATGGTGTGAGTGTGTGTTGGACGGGGGGTGTATGGTAGTGTGTGTTGAGTGTATGTGTGTGTGTTGGGGGGGTGTATGGTGTGAGTAAGTGTTGGATGGGGGTGTATGGTGTGAGTGAGTGTTGGATGGGGGGGTGTATGGTGTGAGTGAGTGTTGGATGGGGGGTGTATGGTGTGAGTTTGTGTTGGATGGGGGGGTGTATGTGTGAGTGTGTGTTGGATGGGGGGGGGTGTATGGTGTGAGTGAAATGACTGTATTTAACTTAGTACACTTCTAAAAGCTCCAGTAACAGACATGAAAACTCCTAAGAAAAAGACCGAGATGGCGGTTCTAGCAGACAGTAGCACTTCAGTGGATCTGTGAACACCCTGGCTGTGTCAGAATGCTTTAGGCTGCTTGTCGACACTGTCTTAGATCCACTCTCCATCAGGCTGAAGTAAATGCACTCCGTTTCCCCTTTGCTGTGACAAAAGGCTCGTAACAAAATATATAGGCCTCACAGTGTGTGTGCTCCTCCTACAACACGGTTTCAATTGAACTCCCTAATGCTCTCATTGTTTGCAGCGGTGCTATCCCTAACCCTCTATCAACACGACACACACACACACACACACAGACACACACAGACACAGAAACATTCATGCACATGTGCATACCATCTCTGCCCTTATGGTTTAAAAAGAGGAAGTGAAGTAGTGGCACAGCCTTGGTATTTCCCTGGTTTAACTGTCTTTTGCTAGTCGACCACAGGCATGGATAACATAGTACAGCAGGGTTCCCTAACTGGCAGCCGCGGTCCGAATTTGGCCTGCGGTTGGTTTTACTTTGCTCCCCAAGCATTCTGAGAAAACAAAATGGTTTTATTTTCATTTCATTTCTCATTGTTGGAAATAAAATACTGTAGAAACACCATAAAATCAGTGATTTTCATTTAAGAAATCTGTTCCCAAGTATTTCCATGCAGAATAGTGGACGGGGGGGTGTATGGTGTGACCGTATGCAAACTTAAGCAAGGTTTGAAAAGGTTATGTTTTAGTAAAATATTATATCCATTTAGGATTCAATTTGCAGTCTACAAATGATTTGTAATTATGTTCTGACCCCCCCGCTCAAGAAAAAACAAACAGATCACGGCTGAATCTAGTTGATGATCCCTGCAGTACAGTGTAGCAACACCCGGTCGTATACAATCCTGTTTAGCAGGACTAGATACTAGGAATGGAAATACTGCCTAGCTGTCCTGCTGTACACAGTGGGACTGGAATGGAAATGCTGGCCCAACAGGAGATGAGACACACACACACATTACAAACACACTGACACACACACACACACACACACACAGAGAGTGCTGTGGGGCTGACGCAAGACAATCTCAGCCTCACGTGTCTCTCCCCTACGGCCGCCCGCTGCTCCTGACCTTCGAGATGTTTTCCCTCTCTCCTTCCCTCTCCCTCGTCCCTCTCCCCTTCCCTCCCTCTCTCCTTCCCACTCTCCCTCGTCCCTCTCTCCCTCTCACTCCTCCCTCTCTCCTTCCCCCTCTCCCTCATTCTCCTTCCCACTCTCCCTCATTCTCCTTCCCTCTCACTCCTCCCCCTCTCCCTCTCCTTCCGCCTCTCCCGCTCACTCCTCCCTCTCTCCTTCCCCCTCTCCCTCTCCCCTCTCTCCCTCCTCCCTCTCACCTTCCCCCTCACCCTCTCCATCTCACTCCTCCCTCTCTCCTTCCCCCTCTCCCTCTCCCCTCTCTCCCTCCTCCCTCTCACCTTCCCCCTCACCCTCTCCATCTCACTCCTCCCTCTCTCCTTCCCTCTCTCCTTCCCCCTCCCTCTCCCTCCTCTCCCTCTCACTCCTCCCTCTCTCCGTCCCCCTCCCCCTCTCTCCTTCCCCTCTCCCTCCCCTCTCCCTCTCACTCCTCCCTCTCTCGGCACCTCTCTGTGATTCGTATTTGTCATTAAAAGGCATTGCATTCCAAACTGGATAAAGCAGATGGGGCTGTGTAGGCATTACTGCTCCTCCACACAGCACCTTGGCTTAAGTACAGATAGCCTTCATGCATTACCTCTCTCTCATTCACACACTCACACTCACTCACACACACCACACAGTCTAAAGAGTGAAATGGCAGCTCTAACAACAGGGTGTCTTCCTGGGAAAGCTGAATTTCACAGTCTAAAGTGCTGCTTCACATGTTGATGATGTAATCAGTAAACATACAGGCTGAAGGCAAGACGACTGCCACAGCTCTTACTAATAGCTTTTATTAGTTATTGTAGACAGTACAATATTACATCAAGTATAACCAAACCCAACTAACTTAAAAGACAAAATACAACCACACAAATTAACTAAAATCATCTGACGTTTTACATATCACAAAGCATTACGAATAAAAGACATAAAGCAGTCTTCTCCCTCTCCCACCGGTCTCTCGCTCTCTTTCACCCTCCTCTCTCTCCCTCCTTCCTTCCTTTCAGCCCAGTACTACTGAGCTTTAGTACTTAGTGCTACCATCTTCTACCATAGACCCAGCAATCTGTCAGGCCACTGGCTATACTGAGAACACACTGCACATCTAAGGGAATGAAAGGAGGCAAGTGTGTTCAGGAACATCCGCTAGTTATTAAGGCTGACTTCTCACCTTTCTCTCTCTCTCACACACACACACACTGCACACACACACACACGCTGTGCTCACACACACATACACACACACACTGCACACACACACTGTGCTCACACACACAGACACACACACTGCACACACATGCTGTGCTCACACACACATATACACACACTGTGCTCACACACACACATACACACACACTGTGCTCACACACACACACACACACACACACACACACACACACACACACACACACACACACACACACACACACACACACACACACTTCTCAGCACCTCTCTCTACCGATCATGGGTGGCAAAATAAAAAGAGAATGCCAAACACATAACAAAGAAAAACAATCTATTCTTAACATGTGTCCTTTTCACACCCTCGCATACATGTGTACACATACACAGGCCTCAGCAGAGGCTCCTCAGAGGAGGAAGGGAGGACCATCCTCCTCAGTGAATTTCATACAAATAAAAAGTGAAACCTTAAACAAGTTATCCTTTTTAGATAAAACTATAGTAAATATATTCACGTCACCAAATAATTGATGAAACCACACTGTTTGCAATGAAGGTCTATAGTAGCCTCAACAGCACTCTGTTGGGTAGCACCATGGTGTAGCTGGAGGACAGCTAGCTTCCATCCTCCTCTGGGTACATTGACTTCAATACTAAACCTGGCACATGGATCTCACCCCCCTTCCATAGACTTACACAGTAATTATGACAACTACCTATCAGCACACTTGCAGCGTGCAACATGCTGTCTACCCAATCAAGGGATCAGATAATGAATCTAGTACTGAAACCATAAGCTACAGCTAGCTAACACTGCATTGCATAGCATGTAGCGAGAAAGAGAGAAAGAGAGAAAGACAATAGTTGAACAGTTTTGAATATATTAATTTCTTCCAAAATGAAGGAGAAGCAAGAGAGAGAGAGCTAGCTATATTTCATAGTATATATTTTTTCACTTTCACTGACTTAGCTAGCATCGAATGCAGCTAGCTAGTTTAGACTACTCAAACACCCGGCTCAAACAGAGAGGGATGTTATGTTAGCTAGCTGGCTAGGGCTATCCAACACTGGAACTCTTCCAAGTCAATGTAAGCTTTTGGTTTTATTAATTTATTGCCACCACGGCCCGCCAATGTAACTGCTAAACTGCTTGCTGCTGACTTGCTGCTGATTGTAGCAGAGTTTACTAACGCTACAACTCTCATTTGCAACTGTTGGACTAATGATTACACTCTAGATCAGCTATATGCAGTGTGCAAGGTGGTATTAAATGTGTCACTGCCTGTCACCTTGATGACTCACAATTCCCTCGACCTGTGTACCTACGCTGTAAACGTTCACTCATAGGCTCGGTCGTAGCAACCTCATACAGGGGAAAATGTAGCATCATGTAGTAGCCTCAACTTATTGGTGTTACGTTGAGCTGGGTGAATGGAATATGCTTGACAGTCATCCAATATGCCGCAATAGAAATAAGGCCATGTTCCTTTAAAAAAATGTAGCATCCTCCATCATCTTAAAACGGCACCGACCGCCACACAGGCTTGTACACACACAACGTGTACTTTGCCATCCCTTTGTAAACTCCCTGAACAATACTATACAACTCTCTCTCTCAACATTTGTAATTCCCTCTGGGTGTTTAAGCACCACTCTCCCTGTTCCTACCCTCCTCTCACAAGGAACTAATGGTGGATAACTGCTCTGTACTGTGGCTGTTTGGATGGCGTCAATGTTTGCCAAGGTTCTGCCTGTTTTCTATGGACTAATGGAAGAATAAACAGACAGAAATAATGTACGATCACTCGAGACTGATAGGTGGACATTTCACTGCAGTGTTCAACAGTGAGCAAATCAGCACAGCCACCAGAGGGGTTTGCCTTCCACCCGTTCTCCAGCCCGGCATTTCCAGGAAATCAATTTCAAATGGAGCCGTCAATATCATGACTGATAGCATACAGCTATCAATGATAAGTTACATGATGTGTCATAGGTAAAGGCCCAGCACCGGATCAGAATGTGTAACTTACCATTTGCAGTGCAGGTGATTCTTAAATCAAGTGTATTGTACGTCAAGCAAACATCACCTTGAAAAGCACATTTAGGAGGAGAACCGTTCCCCTTAGATTTGCTTTTATCTGCTGAATAGGCCAACCTCAAAATGCATAAACACACCTAACTCTCAATGGTACGCTCACCCCAGCTGAGCTGAGCTGCATAAGAGATAAAGCTGATTTCTAAAGTGTGAGATTAGATCTGGTGACACACTCATCAGCACAAAGCCATAAAGTGAGAAAGGGAGAAAAGTGCAAGTCATTGTCTGCGGGCTAAAACCGTCACCTTTGTCTGCTTGGTGAAACCTTGAGGGAGTAGAGCTAGTGGTAATAGAGACACAGACACACAGACAGAGAGAGAGAGAGAGAGAGAGAGAGAGAGAGAGAGAGAGAGAGAGAGAGAGAGAGAGAGAGAGAGAGAGAGAGAGAGAGAGAGAGAGAGAGAGACACAGAGAGAGAGACACAGAGAGAGAGACACAGAGAGAGAGACACAGAGAGAGAGACACAGAGAGAGAGACACAGAGAGAGAGAC
>NC_060195.1:56534492-56539492 GCF_021184085.1 Oncorhynchus gorbuscha | reverse complement strand
GAATAGTGCCTTTGGCGTAGAGAACCGTCGCGTTAAATCTAGTAATGTAGACTTTAACTTTAGTGAGGAGAAACCTTAGCGAGGCCGTCATAAAGTGCCATTCAGTGGCAGACACGCTAAAAAAGGTGTTTTTACTCCTTTTGCTCCCGGCTCATCTGTGAAATCGCAGGCCAGGGAGGGAGGGAGGGAGGGAGGGATGAAAGAGGAGGGCACTGACTGTGAACTGGCCACAGACATTTTTCTGGAACCTCGGGAACAAAACAGGCAAGTCTTGACAATCTATCCACCACTGAGTCGTCACACAATCAGTTGCAGGAAACCGATCCCTTAAATAGCAGTGATTCATCTCTTCATCGCACAAAGTCAGTACACAGAACACAAAGAACCCCTCTCTCTCGCTCTGTCTCTCTCCCCCTTCTCTCTCTCGCTCTCTCTCTCTGCTTAAAAATACTGCTTCTCCCAGCTTTCTTTTGCGTGTGATTTACCGGCACTGTTTAACTGCGGGGCAGTATCTTTTATCGTTACATGATCTGGAGCTGGAAGCTGACAAAATGGAATCTGTGGCGAGAGGTGAGTGTCTGTTCTGTGGAGAGACGAGGAAGAGGGTGAGGGAGAAGAATCTGTGCGGTAGAAACGTTTGCCTAAGTGCAATTCTGATCCTCTCGCTCAGCTTATTCAAAAGAGCCTCTCTGTGTGTTCTATTCCATTAAATGCCTTCTTCCTAGACCTGATGGAGAAAGTCCCATTACTGGGGAGTGGGTTATCCCAAACAATGTAAAGCACAAGAACTGGCTGAAAAGCAACGAACATAATAAACACAATCCATTTGTGGGATTTAAGAGAGAGGACACCCTCGAGGGACTGTTATTATGTAACACAAACAGTGTGTGTGTGTGTGTGTGTGTGTGTGTGTGTGTGTGTGTGTGTGTGTGTGTGTGTGTGTGTGTGTGTGTGTGTGTGTGTGTGTACCCGTTAGCGCATGGGCGTATGTGTGAGCGTATGTGTGAGCGGGATGGTACTGTATGTGTGTGTGCCATTTCTGATCCAGCCCTGGTAACGCAGCTCCCAATATGGCTGGGAGCCAATTCCTACAGTAGCATCATGATGAATCTGAGGGGAGCCTCTCTCCGTCTCCCTCCACTTAGCCTATGGGGCTATCATTCACCGGCTAATTGGACGGACCTGCCTCTGGCCTCAGCTTCAAGGTCCAATGCAATCGTTTTTATCTCAATATCAAATCATTTCTGGGTAACAATTAAGTAACTTACTGTGATTGTTTTTAAATGAAAATGGTCAAAAAGAAACTAAAAAGAGCTTCTTAGCAAAGAGCACTTTCTCAAGCAAGAACTGTGCTCGGACTCTCATGGGAGTGGTCTGAGTGGGAAGTGGAAAACTGAAGTAAAAAAACGGTTCTCTTTATTTAACTAGGCAAGTCAGTTAATTAAGAACAAATTTGTATTTACAATGACGGTCTACCTTGGCCAAACGTGCACCGCCCTACGGGACTCCCAATCACAGCCAGATGTGAAACAGCCTGGATCTGAACCAGGGACTGTAGTGATGTCTCTTGCACTAAGATGCAGTGCCTTAGACCACTGAGCCACTCGGGAGTCCAGAGAGGTTCGGGAACTCTCTTTCTTATTGGTCTATTAACTCATTTACCGCAATGGTGATGTCACCATGGAAGGCCAAAACTCCATCACAGCAAAACAGGCTGAAATGTATTTTTAAACAGCATTATCATCATTTTCACCATTTCACAGTATTATTCCAACCGCATAGTGTAGAAATATATATAAAACTGTTGACTGCCCTGAGCCTATAAGACACGCTGATGTGACTATGTGTCATCAGACTGAACACAGCCCACGTTCACTACTGTGGGACTTCATTCATACAGGCTAGAAAATTGATACTTGGCTACATAAATTAACCATAACAATTAGGATGAAGTTGCGTCTGGAGTAGACATCTAAGGTGAGCTTGGCACCCCCCCCCCCCCCCCCCCAGCCCCCCTTAATGGTTACAGTTACGATTTAGAGAAAGAAGTGCATATGGGCAACTTGTACCAGGAGTGCACCACTGTGTCTGAGTGAGTGAATGAGAGGACGCAGCTGCTCCGGCGGAGCAGAGCAGAGCTCCATGGCTCAGTGTCATCCCAACAGCCTTGACAATCTACCAAGACGACGCGTGAAGGTCACTCACAGCAGCCGCCAACGCAGCTGTCACGCCTCTTCCACCCGCCGCCCTCTCTCTCTCTCGCCTGCCCGGCCGGCTCTGGGTCGACCAACAAACCGACCAACACATCATACCCTGCAATAAATCCTCTCTCTGTACTCCCCCTGTTAGCCTAGCTCAGCCTCAACATGGTATTCCATACAAGAGATAGTTTGAAATACAAGATGATCACCAAAGTTCATCCACAAGCTAACGTTCAACCTAATAGAAAGCACAGGGGGAAAGATGAGAGATGTCCATCTGTCTTGATTGCTGCATTACTGTGTTTCGATGGCTAACGTTTCCATTAAATGAATCCCCTGTCTCAATCAGGGAGTCAATAAAAGGCCCAATCCTGTCAAACCCTGAGGGAGATGTGTGTGTGTGTGTGTGTGTGTGCGCAGATGTGTGCATACTTGAAGGGAGTGAAGAGCTCTGACAGGTGAGTGATTGAGTGCTTTCATTTCCCTCCCTGTGTTGAGATTACACACACACACACACACACACACAGATGTTGTTTCCGCTTCTGGTCCATGCTTAAATTAGCTCTAAATATTTGGATTACACGCGGGAGCTCTCACAGAGGATTTAGCCTCCGTAGCCTGCAGGCCAGGGGGATGTGTAGATGTTTCCATCTTTGAACAAACATAAGACACACATACACACACAGACAAACACAAGCACACCGCACAAACAAATACAACCTTGCCACACAGGCACACACGGGTTCAAACCACAACACAACAACCACAAAACACCAATCCTACCAAGGCTGACAACACTGCAACCCAATCCATGGATGTTATTATGTAGTCTAAGAGTTTCAGTTAGTAGAGGGTGGATACTAACTCCAGACACTGCTCCCATGCAGCCCTGAGAGCTAGTAGAGGTCAATGCCCCCCAGCCTGAGATAAAGGCGTCTCCCCGTCCGCTCTCCGAGCGCCTGCTTGGGTAGAGGCGTCTCGCGTTACAGCTGTCTCTCAGTGTCATCGTTTAGAGAAAGGGACAATGCCACAAGGCAGGCAGCTAGCCTTTCATGGCGGCCGTGAACAACAACAGCCACTCTGGGGCAGACGGGGGGGGGGGGGGGCGGAGGAACGGTTTCTCTGTTTCAACTCCCGCCACATTGAGACGAGAGGCGAGATCACCACAGCATGTGTCTCGGCTATCTGTGGAAGAGAATGAGGTCTGAGAGAAAATGGTGGCACATTTTCAACTTTCCATTTCCTTCTCACAGGCCTTTAATGAATGACTTGTTACATGTGGTTCCCTGCTTTTTACTGCTTGTAGGCTAAGTGTCTTTTAGTTATTGCGCAAGCACACACGTACGAGAAAAGACGGACGAATCCTGATGGAGAACAGATTGTGGAACATCAAATGAACCGATAGAATCCGTCCATTCCCAGGAATAGCTCCACGGTGCGTCTGTGCTAGTCACGCTAGTGTGGATTACTTGAATCCCCCTCTTCCCGAGGTGAAGTCCCTGTCCTGACGTCTAGTTCTAAAAACAGCCAGTTAGCTCCGGGTCCAATAATGACTAATCCAATCAGGAGAATGTTTAGGCCGCAGCTCTGTTGCTAGGTAGGCTGAGTCGAGCTGAAATCACCATGACATGCAAAGGCCTAATCTATACTGTAGGCTACATTTTACGAGATGAGTAAAAGACCATATCAAACAGAGTCTTTGAAAGTTTAACACTGGCGGACTTGCCATTAGGCAGAAGAGGCAATTTGCTACAGGCTTCACATCATCGTCAAGGGGCCTCATGAACTGTGCATAATAAAAAGAAACGTATGTTTTCTTTTTTTAAGCAAATTTCAGTGCCTGATGAGAGGGGTACAATGAAATAAAAGCAGTGGAACTGGCTTCGAGGACCAGTGTTGAGTTTGAGAGCTCTAGGGGGATGCAATACATATTTATTTAGTAAAAAGGACAGGCGCAGCTGAAAATACCGCCATCGTTGCCAAGGCAGAGGACATGTATGTACAGCCCATGTGTCTTATGCGGTCTGGCCAAAAAGAGTATGGCATGCGATACTCCTTTTAGCCAGACAGCAACAGATACATGGGCTACATATAGTAAGACGGAGGGGCGCTGTTTCGCTCGCTCAGATGCTTCCTCCGGTGAAACAGTTCCATCCACTTGTGAATCGAAGGCAAGTTGGCGGGGGCACAGTGCACTGTTCGGATGCTGGAATTGTTCGGATGGACGTGCGAAGACTGAGTCACTAAGTACGCCCCCGAAGTTTAGGCATATTATCTGTGAATCAGATCTAGTAAAATACAACAGATATAAGCAACTGTCTGCTGCATGTGGATACAGCCGAGGCCTCTGCTCTTTACTCGGACAAATGCAAGCAGGACGGTTTACAAAGAAGTCCTTACACTGTATGGTTACTGCTGACCAACACACAATTAGGCTATTTCATTGCTGAACAGAGTCCTTCTTTCCCCCATCCCTCCACATCCTTGTCAGTTCTTATGGCGCTCAGTTAAAATTAAATATTTAAAATTCGGGCTAGGTTGCAGCAGTCTGCCAGCACAGCTAAAATGAAAAGCCTTTGTGGCAGCAGTGACCAGATTTTAAATGCTGGACGATCAATAAATAAAAGGTTGGTTGTTGAAGCGCAACCTCAGAGTGTGTGTGTGCCTGTGTGTGTGTGTGTGTGCCTGTGTGTGTGTGTGTGTGTGTGTGTGTGTGTGTGTGTGTGTGTGTGTGTGTGTGTGTGTGTGTGTGTGTGTGTGTGTGTGTGTGTGTGTGTGTGTGTGTGTGTGTGTGTGTGT
>NC_060195.1:56426992-56529492 GCF_021184085.1 Oncorhynchus gorbuscha | reverse complement strand
ACGTTGTAGCTGAATCCCACTCTTCTTCAAACGCAACACCAAATTGTTCCTCCTTCCAATCACAGGCTAAATGTTGCCTTATACATTTCTCTTAAACTTCACATGACGTCACCGTCTACATTTCTTTTCCCAGAGTCTAGTTTAAACTTTCTCTATGTAAAACATGGATACGTTTCCTTCAAGCGTGGGGGTGCTTAGGGAATTTAAATCAACCAAGATGGCGAAAGGCTTGTTGTTTGGAAGGGCAGAAAAATGGAGGATATTGTAATATACACAAAGGGATACATTTCAACGACTCCGCCAGGCAGCAGCTGCTTCTTGTTTGAGGAAGCAACAAAAGATAGCTTTAGCCAGTTGTAAAAAAAAAAAAGATCCTGAAACTCGACAAAAACATCAAACTAATTTTACTAATAAGATATGTAATTTTACCTGGCAAACCATAACACAATCTATTATATTGTTAAATCAAGTATTTATGTTTATGCTTACTAATTATTTTATTTTCGCATTGAAGAGCTATTAGCTGGCTCGGATTTTGCCCTGTCTGTAAACGGACAGCTAAATAGACCAAAGGTAGCTTGTGCTCCCTACCTTCATTGACTCCCACATCGTTCCTTTAAAATGTGCACAAAAAAATACTAGCTAACTTATATATAACAGTGGGTAAAACATCTTCAAAAAAGTTTTCCTGAACTAAATAAAACAGTTTTTATTTAAAAAAAAAAATAGAACAGTTCAATTAAAAGCGCACGAGAGAGGACACAAAGACGATTCCGACTATCAGGTCACAAACTAGCTTGATCTGAGCAACGACAAAAAAACACTCCGTTTACTCTAGAAAACAACTTCGGTGTAGTCTATTATTTTACCATGCAGTAAAGGCGCACATGCCGATTGCTTAGAATAACATTGTGTCCATTTGATAAGTTTCTATCAATCTGCAGTTGACGATTGAGGGACACACGCAGTAAGCAAAGAAACTACAGCTCGCCTCGCGAAACAAATCAAGCCAGCTACATCGCTTGTTCTATGATATAACAGACCGTCTTCTTCACCCCCACCTTGAAATAAGAGGACACTTACCTTTAGTTTCGACACTAATACTTATTTCCAACGGGATTTTGTTTCAAGTAATACTTCGTGTAGCCTTCTAGCCTCTTTTCGATTTCGTTTTGAAAGAGGCCGGTAACAGATGATAAAGAAAGGAATTGGGCAGTAATTGAGTCTCGGTGTGAGTGAGTGTGTGTGTTAGTTACTAACAGCAGATTGAAGGAGACTCTTCTCAAGGTTTATTCAGCTCCACTTCAAGGAACCAAAGTGACGTCAGTTTACAAGCTGCCACAAAAGAAAACTTGTATTTGCCATTAATAGAGATCAATGTTTGTTTTAATTAGGAAAACAATAGTACACTACGTTTAGACAGTTGGACTATGACTAGGGCTATACTATGTGCTAATGTGACAAACAAAAGCATCTATTGAATTGATTCAAGGATGAGGAATCTTATTGACTTATTTTGTTTGTTTATTTGTTTGTTTTTCGAAAAGTTACGTAATTGATTATTCATAATCATTGATATTATTAATAGATGACCCGCGTCATGCAAATAATGTATGGAATGACTGAAACTTCTCAAATTTGAATGATTAGTTTCAGTGCATGTTCCATAGGCTAGATATCAACTCGTCACGTTGATGTGATTCCAAGTATCAGGGAAATATATTATTTATTATGAACATGTTGTCTATGGAAATGCTATAATAATACCGATTTCTTTTTAAACGCATGCATGTGTGGGATTGAAAAGAATGTTCAAAATGTGTTTGGTCATAATTTGTGACAATACATGTGATGCTCAAATGTTGTTCATATTTATATCAAATATTTCAAATATTTAACATTAACTCTCACATTCTGTCTTTCCTCATCTCTGGACAGGATAGACGGTGATACTGCTGCCCAAATCTTTGTGTTTTTTCATAATCTGTTTAGGTTCATAGTGACAGATGAACCCTCCTATGATCATCTTAAATGTGATCAAAGTTTCCCCTTAATACCACTTCCAATGATTTACAACTGGAATAAGTGGGAGGTACTTGTGCAAATGTTGCCTTTTGGTTTTCAAATAGAATGCACTTGCAAAAACAGAAAATCCAGGGGAGAAATACACAGATCTTTTCCTAAGGAGAAGATCAATACCATTGCATGGCAAAGACACAACAGCCATCTGTGTGCCTAATTGTACGCTCTATACCTCTCTGAACACATAACAAGCAACAGGCTGAGCATGGGCCCTGTGACCCAGACAAGGGTTTTAGTCAGTCAGACGGGGTGCAGGCAGCCAGATTATTTCATTGAACTGGAAAACAACAAGGGGAGGGGTGGTTAAAGATAGAATGAGTACAACTGCTCCGCTCTGTTTACATGGCCTTGCCCCACCCTTAATTTTTTGTTTGCTGTTTTCACATGTTGAGCTTAAATTTCACATGTGAAACCATATTTTCACGTGTACAAAATGTAGACTTCACATGTTAACACCACCTTTTCACATGTGAGGAGAATAAACATGCTTTCACCTCACAGGTGAGTTGCAGTTTCACGTGACATGTTAAAAGCGTGCACATGTGAAAATTGCCAATGCAGTTCTATGTGAAAAACGTTCACGTGAAAATCTCACTTCACATGTGGAATTGCAAGTTTACATGTGAAATTCAATCACGTTTAAAAATCTAATTTGCAGGTTCACATGTAAGAAAACTCCATTTGAAAATCTTACTTTCACATGTGAAATTGCATTTCTACATGTGGAATCGCATTTTCACACATGAAAAACATTCATATGCTAAAATCACATTTTCCGTTTCATATGCGAAGAACATCCACATGTGATTGTTTCTCACGTGAACTTGAAATTCCACATGTGAAAGTGAGATTTTCACGTGAACGTTTTTCACATATAAAACTGCAAATTCGATTTTCGCATGTCATTGTTTTTCACACGTGAATTGCAACACCAAATGTATAGTTTCACATGCAAGAAAATTCCACATGTGAAAATCTCACTTTAACATGTGGAATTGCAAGTTCACATGTGGGGTTGAAATAATGTTATTCTCTTCACATGTGAAAAGATATTGCAGTAGCAATGTTGCAGTAACAATGTTTCCACCGGTGGAATTAGGGTGATCACATCTAAAAAGGCCAAATGTGGGATAAGGAATGAATTTGCAGGGCATTCGCGGAACAGTGGACAGAATTTCAAAATTTCGGACAGGTTAATGGGTCACGTTTAAATGGCGACATAGTTCTGCCGTATGAAGGTCACTTTGTGTTAAAGGGGCATTCCTTAGTTGCTACATCCATTTTTGGCATTCCAAATGAATGATATGTACCCATTGATTCTTGAACAAAGTGATGTATTTTGCCTCATCAACTTAGTTCAACTGTCCTACCCCATCAGAACCCAAAATATAAGCTTGTTTTACTCCGATGTTTGTAAACAAAGTATATTTAAACCACCACTCTATAGCTAAAAAACATGGTTAAAACTATCATTTTGAAATCATGGATGGTCAGTCCTTGCATCCACAGCATAGTATATGGATTTGAGAGTGGTTGCGTTTCTCCAACCACATCATTCACCTTTTTTACTGAAACTGTGGCGGGGAAAACACTTTGTTAATGTTTCAATTAAGGATTGCCACCTTAAACACCTTTAGTATTTTTAAATATATATATTTTGAAATGTAACTAGGCAAGTCAGTTAAGAACAAATTCTTATTTACAATGACAGCCCAGGAACAGTGGGTTAACTGCCTTGTTCAGGGACAGAACGACGGATTTTTACCTTGTCAGCTCAGGGATTCGATCAAGCAACGTTTCAGTTACTGACCCAACGCTCTAACCACTAGGCTACCTGCCCCCCCCCCCCATTTAGTATATGAATAGTATTCTTATATGATGCAATCCTCTAGTGAGTGAGTTACTTTTGTGCCATTAATATCAAGCAAAACTTTTGAAGTCGACAGGGGGGATTCAAGGTGTTTTTTTTGTGTGTTGTGGTTTTTTCATGCGTTTTTTTTGTAAGGGCACCCTCTCACCATGGAAATGTTAACCACTCAGAAGATGAAATGAGGAAATGAGAATACAATAGAGTGCTTCCTCTGTGTCACTTAAGGCAATATCTATGTATCACAAGGGAGCAATAATATTGTGTATGATTTTTTATGTTAGTTTGAAAAGAGCATTCATTAAAAGGAGTTGTAATTAGGTGATAACGAGGATACATTATTATAACATTATATAAACACTGGGAATTTCTTTTGCAATCACCTAAATACAAGTCATTGGTGATAATAATCTGTCTCTAAAGGCAAACCTATCTACACTCAAGGACAAGCACCAAGCACATGGCAATGAACACAGTTAAAATAAATGTGAAGGTCCATGGATAGTCCCCCCTAGCTGAATTTAGAGGATGACCACAGAATCCCCTTATTCAGCTATTGAAACGTAAAGCCATTTTATAAGCTCCTTCTCCATGCTCTTTGGCCATTGATTTTCCTTCTCCATTACCTGTTGAGATGGGGGTTGGTTGCTCCTCACACACACAGTGCTGTGGCCAGTAGCAACGGGTGAATTATCCCTCCCCCGCATCGTCATCAGCAGCCAGGGACCGACAAGACATGAGAAATGACAGTGGCTGTGTTTTTTTTTTCATACTATAGCAGCAAGACGCAGAGAATCTTAATTGCATTGGAGAATCTTCATTAAAGAGAGCACAGGGGGGGCGGGTACGTGGGGTGCTAGTGGTGGTGGAGGGATAGGAGGGAGAGGGGTGTATGTGCACCTCACTGAGTTGCATCATTAAAAGAAGAAGCACTCTTTGCCTGCCCAGGTAGCCTGGCTGGGTCCTCTTTGCACGCACTGAGAACGTTGTCCCTACCTCGGTCACTTGTAACATAATAAGTGGCAGCACGATGACCGCAATGCGAGCAAGAACACTTCAGTGTAGAGAGGGGAGGGAGGGGGACAGGCAAACAGGCTGTCTGTCTATGTCTTGATTAGAAAGTATAATGAGCCACTAAAATAAACTGCTAAAGAAGATCTCTCCTGAGACTGATGCAAAACAAATTATAATGTGGGGATTTGGATTTCATTATTATTGTTCTATTAGTCCAAGGAAAGACAGGGACACCCATCAGGAGAGAGGGGAGCGGGGAGCTGTGCTTGCATTGCATTTATTGATTTTAGCCTGAGACACATTCAGGGAATACAGATTCATCTCCTCTGTAGCTTACACTAAACCCCACTCACTCCCTCCCGGTTTCCATTAAACACAGAAACCTTCCAGCAACACAGAGGAGTTTAATTTCAACGACACACATTTTCTGTAAGAGCTGAAAATAAGGTTCTCGCTCTTTCTCTCTAACTGAAAAACTGGCCCTAAGGTTGTCTTTCGACATAATTGAATTAAGGTCCTCTTGTTATGCCCCACATAAAGGCACTGAATGAATAAATAGCCACTAACTGAAATGAAGAGAATAGTCTCTTTATATTGTGCTATTTCAATACAGACAAGCACAGTTGATACCTTGTACTCCTTCCATTTAAATCCACCATCAGTACTACACTAGTGGTGCTTTTAATCTACCGTATTAAATCAATTTGCAGAAGCCATAAAGCTATTAGCTCTATTGTGCTGATTTCTGTCTTGTTGGTAACATTCCTCCAATAGCTTCAGTAATCCTAGAACTGATTTGATGCCGAAATGGAATGATTAAGAAAGTCAATGAATTGAACCGCACTGTTGTAACACCGAGGGACCAATAAAGAACATAATAACACAGTCGCTATGTCAGACAAGTTGTTTACATTATTCCTTTTTAAGATCTACATTTGCTTTTCAAATATCTAATGAATTCATTAACGTACAAACACAATTTGAAAATTCAGCGACGCTCAACCCTCAACTATCACGGCTCAGTGTTGTGCTGCAAGCAATGCCTTGGCTTAGACCTATGCTTTCACTGTCATGAAATTCTGCAATTAAGCGAGATGAAAACAGAGCTATTGATCAGTGTCTTCCAACCACTGGCTAAGAGGGGTTTGCAATAATGTAATGGTAGCCAGAGCCAGCGATGCGCACCACTCCACTTTTGAACACTGGGAGCTGCAGGCAGCAAAGCTAGTCCACACTACCACAAGTGGCTCGTGGGAATTCATTGTGACAGTGAAGAATGCATTAACCCTTGACCCGGGCACAAGGCTGGCTACAGTAGGCGGGTCAGAGGATGTTAGAGATGAGATGCCTTTGTGTCTTGAGCATTTTTGGCACCGCAGTCGTCTTTCAGTCGTCCATCACACCGTCTGTCACTCATAGGAGAGAGAAGAGAGGAGTACGGTCAGGTACAATATACTGTAGATAGAAAGCCTCTTAGGGTCTTATTCACAACATTGCAACAACGTAACAGGGATTCACAGATACAGGTCAAAAAACACTTGGATTCATGTTGCTCAATAAAACAATGTTTACTGTGTAAAACAAACATAAACTAATCTGTATCCATTCAAACATGTTTCCTCTTGGCACAGGCAGAATGTGGGTTTTTCCAGATTTCCAGGTTTGATTGAATAAGGCTGTAATCGGTTCATGATGTAATCCCGTAGAGAGAAATCATTTACAATCGTCAGGATAACAGCCTAGTAAAGAATGTCTCATTATTTAGACACAGTCGCATACGCTGTCGTACAGGGAGAGAGGGAAAGAGAGGGAGAGAGAGAGTGACACGGTGACAGAGATGCACACCAGAGAGACAGAGGGAGAGAAAGAGACATTTGCACACACACACACGCACCCGCACCCGCACACGCACACGCACACGCACACGCACACACACACACACACACTGAGCTGCTGCTTCCTTTGTGGGAAAGCAGAGTCATTAGTGCTAGGAAAGTAAAGAAACAAGTCACGGCCTCAGAATGATGCATCTCCTCACAGAGAGAATGAGATCACGGCAAAATGTCACCATCACCTCAGCGAAGCAGCAAAATGGCCCGGAATCAAATAAAAACACATCTTCACCCGGCCAAATGTGTGTGCAAACACACCACTGGATGTCAGCAGTTTTCCATTTGCTAAAAGCACTCAAAACTGACAAAGGTTGCATCTGAAATGGCACCCTATTTTCTTTTTGACCAGGGCCCACGCAGTCTATACCCTATGCAGTGCACTCCTTTAAATCAGAGACTAGGGGCTCTTATCAAATGTAATGCACTATTTAGGGAAAAGGGTGCCATTTCGGATGTACTCTGTGTTTACCTCAGGCAAGTGCAGGACAGAGGTAAAAATAGACGCTGTTTGTTTGGGGAATGTTTGAGTACAGGGAGTCTTATCTGTCATTAGGTTGACCATGCTTTCAGCTAGACAGATGACATAATCTATTCATACTAACAGGACACTAATTCCACAACCTGCCTACGTCATATCCTCTCGTCTACATGGCAGGTACTCATTATGGAGAAAGGCAAACATACTGTATCTGACAGGAATTACAGACAGTACATTTACTTCTCTACGGTTTTTACAGTCTTTCTTCCAGGTATAATGATTTTTTAAATGCTGATGTTGTATGTTACTTTATCTGAAGAAAGGGTGAGTTATCTAATGGAGGAAGAAAAACATTGGCAGGATTGATATGGAGAAAACATTTGGTGGAATATGGATTGAATCCTCTGAGAGATTCACTGAAATAAAATCTATCAAGAAAAGAAGACCCTGCAATATTCTATTTCTCTAGAAATAAGATAGTTGTTTGTCATGGGAGGGTTAGAAACACAACCTTGAACAGCAGATCAATTTTCGGGGAGATTTGCTTTCAGCTTTAGTGCTTGCCAACGTCTGTAAAGCTAATTTCATTTGATAGAGCGCCTTTAGGGGGAATTTAAGATATTGTTTGGCCAACATACCCCTAATGGATTTTTTAAACATTAAATCACTGGATATTGTAAACCCATACAGTCTTCAGAAATATCTCTGTCAAAACTGGCACCCTTGCAAAATTGCACCCCCCCCCTCTCTCTTTCTCTCCATTCCTCCATCCCCCTCTTGCCTCTCCTCTCTCTCTCTCCCTTCCTCCACCCCTCTCTTGTCTCACCTCTCTCTCTCTCTATCCCTTCCTCCATGCCTCTCTTGCCTCTCCTCTCTCTCTCTCTCTCTCTCTCTCTCTCTCTCTCTCTCTCTTTGTACTAGAACACTGCTTCACCAAAGCTGTATTTATGTTATTCCTGTTTTTCAACAGCTCGTAACGTTCCTCTGCAGGTGAAGGTTTTTATTCCTATCATGCCCCTCTTTTATACAATGTGTTCAGGAGGATGAAATGTGGCAGTTCATGACATGGATTTCCGAATCAAGATAGAACTGTGATCTAGTAGGGTTTAGTTGTGACTTTTCGTGCCAGTTTTTCAAGGTTGATTATACCACTATTCTAATGCACCTTAGAGAGTTTATTCATTTCTCACACACAGCTCACTTCAAACATGTTCACCTTATTCACATTATTTTCTGTGACCTAGATAGTATTCAGTCTCCTGTGCATCATTCAACGTCTACTCTATGTAGAAATACGCGGCATTTCTCTGGACGTACACAGTACGAAAACTCATCAGCAGAGGCAGAATAGACTGTGGGAACATTGTCCTTTGCTTACAGGATAGTTCCATATGAATGACACCAGACATGGAAGGAAATAGCCTTGGAGAAGAGAGCGAAACATTCATCTCCAACCGAAAACAAGCCTCACGTTCTCATGTTTCACAGCTCCCCTTTTGTCTGGATGTTACCACACATTTTTTACAGTCTCTTTCTCTATCATGTTTTCCCAGTTGGCTGATCCCTGAGGGCATGTGGGAGTTCACCTCTTAGTCAGATGGCCATTCCATCTACTCCACTATAATATTGTCCTTCATAGAAAGACTAAACCCAGAGAGATGTGTGATATTCAAAGCTTTGTATCAGACAAAAAATATCCTATAGCCTATTTTTGATTGATGTTTGCTGAAGGACGAGTTTCTAACTGCTGAAATTAGATAGCATTTACCCACACCTCTTTTAAACTGTAGGCTTTTGTTAAAAACAACAGAAAAAAAATCTCTCTTAACCGTCCCTGTCAGACCCAGACCACAGTCTTGTGTGTCAGAGCTTCTTTAGTCTTGTGTTATGCTAATGGTGGTGTGTCACCGTATGTGTATTAATTAATGGTGGCAGGTCGCTGCTCCTCCAGGCAGCAGCATTGAGGCAGACATTTGGACTGCCCTCCATGACGCCTGGCTGGTCAAAAATAGGCCACCACCACCACCCACACTACAGTAATGATCACAACGGTGACATCATCACTCCTGTGGGTGTGTGCGTGTGTGCGTGCGTGTTTGTGTGTGTGCTCCTCTCAGACAGAGCTCATCTGAACAAAGAGCAGCAGGGATGAGACAGGGGAGAAGTACTGAGAGAGGGAGAGGCAGGGACTGGGACAGGGTGAAGGACTGAGAGAGGGAGAGGCAGGGACTGGGACAGGGGAGAAGGACTGAGAGAGGGAGAGGCAGGGACTGGGACAGGGGAGAAGGACTGAGAGAGGGAGAGGCAGGGACTGGGACAGGGGAGAAGGACTGAGAGAGGGAGAGGCTGGGACTGGGACAGGGGAGAAGGACTGAGAGAGGGAGAGGCAGGGACTGGGACAGGGGAGAAGGACTGAGAGAGGGAGAGGCAGGGACTGGGACAGGGGAGAAGGACTGAGAGAGGGAGAGGCAGGGACTGGGACAGGGGAGAAGGACTGAGAGAGGGAGAGGCAGGGACTGGGACAGGGGAGAAGGACTGAGAGAGGGAGAGGCAGGGACTGGGACAGGGGAGAAGGACTGAGAAAGGGAGAGGCAGGGACTGGGACAGGGGAGAAGGACTGAGAGAGGGAGAGGCAGGGACTGGGACAGGGGAGAAGGACTGAGAGAGGGAGAGGCAGGGACTGGGACAGGGGAGAAGGACTGAAAGAGGGAGAGGCAGGGACTAGGACAGGGAGAAGGACTGAGAGAGGGAGAGGCAGGGACTAGGACAGGGGAGAAGGACTGAGAGAGGGAGAGGCAGGGACTGGGACAGGGGAGAAGGACTGAGAGAGGGAGAGGCAGGGACTGAGACAGGGGAGAAGGACAGAGAGGGAGAGGCAGGGACTGGGACAGGGGAGAAGGACTGAGAGAGGGAGAGGCAGGGACTGGGACAGGGGAGAAGGACTGAGAGAGGGAGAGGCAGGGACTGGGACAGGGGAGAAGGACTGAGAGAGGGAGAGGCAGGGACTGGGACAGGGGAGAAGGACTGAGAGAGGGAGAGGCAGGGACTGGGACAGGGGAGAAGGACTGAGAGAGGGAGAGGCAGGGATTGGGACAGCCCATGTAGGCTAAAGTAGATGACATCTGGCACTATGTGTCTGGGGAGAATAAAGATGGGAAAAAACGTCTAGGGATTTAACTGTTTTCAAGGCCTCTGAGCTCGGACAAAGGTTTCTTATGATTCCATATAATGTAGTGTGATTGACTGCTTGATTTATTAAAAGCTCTAATGAAAGTTGAAATGAAAGGACCTCCCCCAGCTGTCAGTGTGGCTTTACTTCAACCTTACAGCGGTCTCATTTATTAGTGTTTTAAGTGTATTGTCTTTGTAATTGTAATGACTTGCCGTCTCAAAGGATTCATTTGACAACAAGATATCTCATCCCATTTGTTTTCTCATGGCTTTCATTTGTTTTTTTTTAAATGTGTAGATTATTATCAATGGAGCATAAAGTCATTGATTCTCAATCAATCCCTCTCTGTGTAATTCCTTCCAATTAAAAGGTCCCTAACGTTAGAACAACATTGAAACAACATGTCCTGTTTGGATCACGTATAACATTCCGTCATCGGGGCTAATGTTTCGAGTTCAGGTAATTCGGACTTGAGGCATGTTCAAACCCTTTGTGATCGCCGTTCACACTGAGGTCGTGTAATAGTGCTCTTCTCTAATACAGTATCCCTTTGTGACATATTCACGTGTGTCCCGCCAGTGAACAGAGTCAGTGAGAGTAGCGGGCCAAGAGATTCTCAAGACCTGGAGCAGCCGTGGGAAAGAAAGGCTGTGGAGGAGGAAAAGCAGAAATGTCTCAGGGCATTCCTATGTGATTACACCGCTGGAGAAGTCCAGACATTCTTGGAGCTAGTCTGTGTCTAAGGGCTCTCTAGCACTCGTTAAGACTGATAATATAGCCTGTGTTTCTATAGCGCACCATTCTGTAACTCAGTAACAGTTTGTGGCAGATTGCACCCAACTAACAGCTCATCACCGCATTTGTCTGGTGAGACTTTGGCCATTGGTTGTACAAGGTTGATTGATTATGCAGGATTAGAACTGACAAAGCAACATAAATGTAGCCCTATTCCCTTCTCGTTATCTCTCTTGGTTGAAAAGTCGACATTTGTCCTGCTATTAGACTTCTACCCTCTTCAATGAGGTAGAAATTGAGAGTGACAGCTCAGTATCTCTGAAGGATTGTGGATCAAGTTTCATGTAATATGGCTTCACATTATATTTCTTGCCTACATACCTTTAAACTAAAAGATTCCTATGCTGAAAGACTTGCTGATAACCCCAACAGAAAATTTAAAAAAATCTCCTCCCCTTTCAAAGTAAACATGAATGAAAAATGGCTCCAAGGAATGTTATTTTGTTGTCCAATGAGCAACATCGGGGGAGAGCACATGATTACATGAATGGAAGAGTAAGGGCTGAGACCAACTGCAATGGTAGACTAGGGGTGAATCTCAATTATATTTCCTTAGTTCCTCGTGTCCTCTCTCCTTGCCTCCTTCTCAAAATGTATTGGAATAATAAAGATCAGAGGGGAGGAACCTTGTGCTTTGAGAAGGAGACGAAGCGGGAGGATGTGAGAAAGAGGAACAATTGCGACTCACCCCAAAGCCACTCATTTCATCGAGCCTTGCACTTCATCAGGACACTAGGTCACATGTCCTTTTTTGTCAGCCATTAATCTGAGGCACCACTCTCTCCTTCACCTCACACTATTAGCCTTGTGTGTTGTATTTACACCTGATCTGATCGCCACGCCATCGGCCCGTGGAGTTAATAACAATGTCTCACTCTGTGGATGGGGGTGTATCGGTCGAGCATCTTGTTGACCTTGACTTCTACATATGCATCTGTTGTAAAGCAATACGTTAACCGCGTTCAGTCCTCCATTCAACACCTGACCTCTGACCTCCGTCATTATCTTTCACATGCCATCCAGTTCACAAGCCAGCTTGTTAAGCTCATAGTGGTTTATCCTCAGTAGGCCTTTCTTAAAACAAAAAATACATCTTGACATTGAGATTTATTTATTTTAAGTGGAAAATAATACAGATCTCAGAATGAGAGAGTTATCTAAAATTGTCACAATTAATGGAATATTCTGAGGCTTACTCTAATTAACAATTCATTAAATTAATTGCACCATTTTGTGCAAAATGCAAATTAATTTTAAAAAAGGTACTGTGTGATTGATTTTTTCCTTGACTTCTTTCCATTAGAAGGTCTACAAGACCTTTTAGAACAATTACTCAAATAAAGCTCATTAGAGCTGTTGGCAAATGCATTAATTACCTTGATGACAAAACAAACATGCCTGTAACATCCAAACAATAGAAGAGTACAATCTGTTTTACAACGTGGTTGGATTCAAATGTCAGATGATGCTCCCCCTAGTGTATATCACTATGAACAGCTCATGAGTGTCTGTGGGCAAAGATGGCGCTAGTAGTCATAGAAATAGAAAACATAGAACGTCGAAGACGAAACAGTTTTATGGATTCTATTTCAATAGCAGTCCATCTACTACAAGTTTTTTTTTAGGTTGTCAAAACAATTTCTGATTGTCAGCATAAAATAATAGTCTAAACCTCAGTACTTTATGAACGATGTACATCACCTGCTGTACATCATGAGGGCATTAATCATTAGGCCTACATTTCGTAGTATTTAGGGAAAGGGGGATACCTAGTCAGTTGCAAAACTGAATGCATTCAACCAAAATGTGTGTTTCACATTTAACCCAACTCCTCTGAGTCAGAGAGGTGCCGGGGGCCACATAATCGGCACCCAGGGAGCAGTTGTTGGGGGTTACCCGCCTTGCTCAAGGGTATAACGGCAGATTTGTCCACCTTGCCGTCTCAGGGACACTTAACCGCTAGGCTACCTGGCGCCCCAATTATTCAATTAGCGAGACATGAGATGTAGTAGCAATCACTGCCTGAATCATCAATGGCAAATGAGCAACTATCATAACATTTATTTCAGTATGTATCCATATAGACTCCTTCATCATAATCGTCCTCTTCGTCATCATCATCAGTGGCTGCTATAGACTTGTGAAGTTGAGGAGGATGGATGTAAAGTTTTTGAAAAATACAAATCTGTTTTTGGGGAGGTTTTTGTTCTTGTTCCAGACCCGGCTGGGTTTGAGACATGTATTCTGAATGATATATATTATAGTTTGAACCAAAGAGAGTTCATATAAGGTAGTTTATTAAATCATATACTGTATAATAAAATATAGATATGTATTATAAGGTTTCTCATTCTCTCTGTTCGAACTTAAGAGGAGGACAGAAAATAGCCATCTTCACATATAGGGTATGCTGTTGAGGCTACTGACCACTGCAAAACTGTTTTTAACCAGATAATAGTGACATCTGTACTTATACTAAACAAAAAATATAAACACAGCATGCAACATTTTCAAAATGTGACTGAGTTACAGTTCACATAAGGAAACAAGTCAATTGAAATACATTCATGAGGTCCTAATCTTTGGATGTCACATGACTGGGAATACAGATACACATCCGTTGGTCACAGGCACTTTAGAAAAGATAAGGGCGTGGATCAGAAAAAAAGTCTGTATCTGGTGTGACCACCATTTGTCTCATGCAGTGTGACACATCTCCTTCACAAAGAGCTGCTGATTCTGGCCTGTGGAAAGTTGTCCCAATGGCTGTGCAAAGTTGCTGGATTTGTATTTATTTAACTAGGCAAGTCAGTTAAGAACAATTTCTTATTTGCAATGATGGCCTAGAAACAGTGGGCTAACTGCCTTGTTCAGGGGCAGAACGACAGAATTTTACCTTGTCAGCTCAGGGATTTGATCTAGCAACCTTTCAGCTACTGGCCCAACACTCGAACCACTAGGCTACCTGCCAATATTTGCAGGAACTGGAACACGCTGTTGTACACGTGGATCCAGAACATCCTAAACATGCTCATTGGGTGACATGTCTTGTGAGTTTTCAGGACAAGGAAGAACTTGGACCTTTTCAGCTTCCAGGAATCCTTGCGACATGGGGCCGTGCATTATCATGCTGAAACAGGAGGTGATGGCTGCGGATGACTGGCACGACAATGGGCCTCAGGATCTCGTCACGGTATCTCTGTGCATTCAAATTGCCATTGATAAAATGCAATTGTGTTCATTGTCTGTAGCTTATGCCTGCCCATACCATAACCCCACTATGGTGCACTCTGTTCACAACGTTGACATCAGCAAAACGCTCGCCAACACAACGCTATACACGCGGTCTGCGGTTGTGAGGATGGTTGGACATACTGCCAAGTTCTCTAAAATGACTTTGGAGGCTGCTTATGGGAGACAAATTAACAGTAAATTCATTGGCATCAGCTCTGGTGGAAATTCTTGCAGTCAGCATGCCAATTGTACACTCCCTCAAAACTTGAGACATCTGTGGCAAACTGCACATTTTAGAGTGGCCTTTTATTGTCCCCAACACAAGGTGCACCTGAGTAATGATCATGCTGTTTAATCAGCTTCTTGAAAGGCCACACCTGTCAGGTGGATGGATTATCTTGGCCAAGTCGAAATGCTCACTAACAGGGATGTAAACAAATTTCTGCACACCATTTTAGAATAATAAGCTTTCTGTGGTATGGAACATTTCTGTGATATTTTATTTCTGCTCATGAAACATGGGACCAACATTTTACATGTTGCGTTTATATTTTTGTTCAGTGTATTATCATAATCATTCTTTAAATTGTAACTCACCAACATCATCATCAATTCATTATCACAACCATCCTTTCAATCACAACCATCCTTTCAATCTTAACTCCCCAACATCATCAACGATATCATAACCGCCATCGATAAAAGACAGTACTGTGCAGCCGTCTTCATCGACCTTGCCAAAGCTTTCGACTCCGTCAATCACCATATTCTTATCGGCAGACTCAGTAGCCTCGGTTTTTCTAATGACTGCCTTGCCTGGTTCACCAACTACTTTGCAGACAGAGTTCAGTGTGTCAAATCGGAGGGCATGCTGTCCGGTCCTCTGGCAGTTTCTATGGGGGTGCCACAGGGTTAAATTCTCGGGCCGACTCTTTTCTCTGTATATATCAATGATGTTGCTCTTGCTGCGGGCGATTCCCTGATCCACCTCTATGCAGACGACACCATTCTGTATACTTCCGGCCCGTCTTTGGACACTGTGCTGTCTTAACTCCAAACGAGCTTCAATGCCATACAACACTCCTTCCGTGGCCTCCAACTGCTCTTAAACGCTAGTAAAACCAAATGCATGCTTCTCAACCATTCGCTGCCTGCACCCGCACGCCCGACTAGCATCACTACCCTGGATGGTTCCAACTTAGAATATGTGGACATCTATAAGTACCTAGGTGTCTGGCTAGACTGTAAACTCTCCTTCCAGACTCATATCAAACATCTCCAATCTAAAATCAAATCTAGTCTGCTTTCTATTCCGCAACAAAGCCTCCTTCACTCACGCCGCCAAACTTACCCTAGTAAAACTGACTATCCTACCGATCCTCGACTTTGGCGATGTCATCTACAAAATAGCTTCCAGTACTCTACTCAGCAAACTGGATGCAGTTTATCACAGTGCCATCCGTTTCGTTACTAAAGCACCTTATAACACCCACCACTGCGACCTGTATGCTCTAGTCGGCTGGCCCTCGCTACATATTCGTCGCCAGACCCACTGGCTCCAGGTCATCTACAAGTACATACTAGGTAAAGCTCCGCTTTATCTCAGTTCACTGGTCACGATGGCAACACCCACCCGTAGCACGCGCTCCAGCAGGTGTATCTCACTGATCATCCCTAAAGCCAACACCTCATTTGGCCGCCTTTCGTTCCAGTTTTCTGCTGCCTGTGACTGGAACGAATTGAAAAAAATCGCTGAAGTTGGAGACTTTTATCTCCCTCACCAACTTGAAAGATCTGCTATCTGAGCAGCTAATCAATCGCTGCAGCTGTACATGGTCTATCGGTAAATAGCCCACCCACTTTTACCTACCTCATCCCCATACTGTTTATATTTATTTACTTTTCTGCTCTTTTGCACACCAATATCTCTACCTGTACATGACCATCTGATCATTTATCACTCCAGTGTTAATCTGCAAAAGTGTAATTATTCGCCTACCTCCTCATGCCTTTTGCACACAATGTATATAGACTCTCTTTTTTTCTACTGTGTTATTGACTTGTTAATTGTTTACTCCATGTGTAACTGTGTTGTCTGTTCACACTGCTATGCTTTATCTTGGCCAGGTCGCAGTTGCAAATGAGAACTTGTTCTCAACTAGCCTACCTGGTTAAATAAAGGTGAAAAAAAATATTTAAAAAATCATTACTATCACAATCATACTGTACAAAATTCACAACGTCAATTAAAAAGGGGGCAGGACAAGTACAGTGTTTGATATTCTATTGGATGGAGTACATTGTCCTTCACCATCCTGAGTTGTACGTACTTGTCTGGGGTGTCTGATTGCATTGTAAATCACATGACCTTCTCTTAATCAACACACAGACGCCGTCATCATTGAATGCAGCGAAGCAAAGGTGAGAGTGTGCTGCTTTTGCACGAAGTTAGCACCTTATCCGTGATGTTTCTAGCTATAGTCTGCGACATTGTTTTACATTTAAATTTGGCAACGATTAAATTGATTCCTTTGATAGAAGAACTGGATTAGCTCGCTTCCCAACGTTATGTCAGGACGGATGATCAACAACAGCAGCATAAAAAAATAGGCCTTACCGTTCGCTAGCTAAACCATCAAGATTATCTCGTCGCATTCACGGTAATTGTCCTATTTGTGGATATGACTGTCATATCCTCAATCGAGTCGTTTCTATTCTAGAAGTTGCGAGTGGTTTCTAGTACTAGGACGGTAGTTAGCAACTGTAGCCCGAGCATGCTTTGTGGTCGTGGGCTAACGTTAACTATCTATTTAGCCTAGTAGGTAACGTTAGCTAGCAAGCTGTTTTTCTTCATCCATTTTTAACTTCGAAGCCGTGCCAACAACAAGTTTGGGAGGCTAGCTTGGCTAGCTAGCCCTAGACAGTGTAGCTTTGAGATCATGCATGTTTCTTCCATGGCCATGGATATTGCTAACATTCGGTAGCTAGCTGACAAGCTCCTTCGACATCTGAGCAAACGAAAAGGGAACTATTTTCTTGGAAACTGTCAGACATTTTGACAAGTCGGTTCGGTCATTTGGGTAGCCTTTTAGTTACAGTAGCCACCAACCTAACGTTAGCCATGGAGCTGTTGCTGGCTAGTTTGCAATTCATGACTGAGGTGCTAAAGTGTCACCGTTTTGCTCAACTGTTGCGTTAATAAGACTTGTCCTTTCTCTAACTATACTTTTATTTGCAGAAAATCTGGTAGATAACTGGCCTAGACGGGTAGAGGAAAAAATAGCTCATGCTTCCATGGCCTTGTCTGAATCAGGAAGAACAGCCAAACCGTATCCTCAAAACAAAACGTTTCAGAAAAAAACTGAAATTAACTTCTGTGGCCGAATAAAAAAAAATTCACTCTTCCAGTTTTGCAGAGCCTGACTGAACGTGTTACTATTGTGCAATTAAATATTAACAGTAGAGAAGGAAGTTTTGGCATTTTGTGTGCAGATTTCATCAGTCTTACCTAGGCAGGCCTCCACATCTTAAATACAAGCAAAACTGAATTTGACCTGTTCTCAAAACAACTTTCCTCTTGTGTACACTTTGCATTCCTGATGGCTAAGTTTAGCACCACCCATGCGTCGAGTGTGATTGAGAGAAGCCACACTTGCTGTGGGCTAAATTAGGAGCATAACTATAAAAAAATATAGAATTAATGACAATAGTATTTCCAAGCCACAGCTGTAGGCTACCAAAAGTGATAGCCTAGGTGAAATAAACATTTAGTTAAGTTTACTTTTTAGGAAAGGTTCTCAAAAGGTTGAGCAGGGGGGTGGGCGGGGCTTTGTAAGGAGATGGACATGTTTCTTCTTTCTGGTTCTCCTATCACCATACGGGTGCTGTGATCCATGTAAAACAGAGGAATGCACCTTTTTAATGAATTATCTTGCAGTGTCGATATCGTGTATGATGCAAGGCCTGACCTGCACAGCCCCCCTGCTGCGCTCTCATTCCTCAGGAAATGTCACCATCAAATGGCTGTGACTGTGTGTACCAAATGGCACCCTAATGCTTATGTAGTGCACCTACTAGGGTGCCATTTGGGATGCAACAAACAGTGATTGTGATCCAAGGACAGGTGTGGGGGTTATGTGCCAAGAAGCTTCTGGACAGTTTGTACACTGTCACACTTAGGCTGTCTCAGCGACCAGCCAACCCCTTTTCCTGACTGTTGGGGTTTTATCAGATTGGGAGATTCCCTGACTCTTCAGTCTGGTCTTTACGATTGCAGTTTCAAAACGCAGTGAGGTCTATCTCGTCTTATCTTGTCGTTAAATCATGTTTAGTCTAGCCTAAGGGTTGGGTGGAACAGGCACAAAAGGTTTTAGCAATAACAAAAGTAGGGTTTGTTCAGGACATTGAGCTCTGAGTTATGTATATTGAATGAGTACTGGATACCAATGGTTTCCACATTTATTTGAATAAACTCAGTGCGGTTTTCAACTTACTCTTAATGGTAGAATGCACAAGGTGCATAATCAGTAGTGCATAATCAGTTTTCCTCCTGTCATTGCATGCACTTAATAGTTGTGAAATCTGTTTGTGAATATATTGTAATGTTTAAAAAAAATGAGTAACTGCTGACTCCCGCGTGGTGCTGTCGTCTAAGGCAGTGCTAGAGGTGTCACTACAGACCCGGAATCGATTCCAGGCCGTATCACAACCGGCCGTGCTCTGGAGTCCCGTAGGTCGGCGCACAATTGGCCCAGCGTCGTCCGGGTTAGGGGAGGGTGTGGTCGGGGGGCTTGACTTGGCTAATCGTGCACTAGCGACTCCTTGTGGCGGGCTGGGCGCCTACAGGCTGACCTCTGTCGTCAGGCGAACTGTGTTTCTGACACTGGTGCTTCCGGCTTAAGCAGGCGTGTGTTAAGAAATGCGGTTTGGCGGGGACATGACTCGACCTTCGCCTCCCGAGCCCGTTGGAGTTGCAGCGATGAGATGATCGAAATTGGGGAGAAAAAAAGTAGAACTACCTTAATTTTGCTGGACCCCAGGAAGAGGCAACGGCTAATGGGGAGCCATAATAAATACAGATACCCTAGAGCTATTTATAGCTTGTCCGAAATATGCCGATCAGCTAACAAATGTCAGCTCTAGGTTGTAATGTTTGTCACTCAAATATCACATGAATACACATTAGACAAGGCATGGCGGATGCGAGATGTTCAATGATGGAAGGGGGGCCTGAGTGGTAAAAGTTTGGGAACCCCTGCTGTAGCCCAGTACTTGTGTATTAAATAACACTGGACTATGTCCAGGCTTACTGTATTCCACTTTGTACAATGTTTGATTGCATGTGTTCTCTAATATTTTGTTTTCTAATATCTTTCCACAGCCAATCAGTGATGGATTCCAAGCCTCGCCGGCTGCCCTTTACGGTGGCCAGCACCACGTCATCTTATTCTTCATCCTCTTCCCCCTCCTCCCTGGGATCCAGCAGGCTCTATGGAAGATCCAGTGTCCTGAACAGTGATCGCTTCACCAGGGCCACACCCCTTAAACCTGACCTCGACCGCCAGGTACTGAACACCGTATGAGAGGGAGAAAGTGGCAGGTCACATACATTTGCTGACCCTAAATGTCACTTTGTATTCCTAAAATATGTGACCTTTAGGTCTGGATTTCAATGAGAAGTTTCTGCCGGTTAACAATGATAAGAACACTTCAAATATGTTTATAACCAAAGGAAGGGTAAGGCTAGGCAGTTGGGACAAGTTTAGCCTGTTTTCATGAAAACCAATGTTCTCTTTAAAATAAATGCAGTCGGGTGGGTAATTATTTTTCTCCCCCTAAGAACCAGGCTTTCTTTGCTGCCATCTGACTCTTGTCTAAGGGACCGTCTGTTACTCTCCCTCTTGGTTCCAGTCCTCTTCTCTATTTGGCAAGTTAGCAGTGTTCAGAGAAAGGTATCTGTGTACTTTAGCTGGGGCTTTTTATAGGCCAGCCTAGATTCCTGCCAGTGTGATTTTTCAGCCCGCCTGTCCTGTCAAGGACTGTGCCATTAGATAAAGTTACTACTGGGCTGTCTGTCTATTTGACTACTCTTCCAGAAGAGTCCTGGGCCCGGCTCATGCACAATAAACTGACTTAGTTGACACGTTTGCAAATACCTTTGAGTAGAATGAATGCATTTGATGTAATGAAAAAAGATCAATGGCATTACCTAGCTAGCATGCAAGAATGTAGGAGTAATTGGTACAAGAATATTTAGACAAATGTAGTGTTTCCTCAATATTCATTTAGTAGTGTTAGCCTCCGCTGCTAAATTGTTGCCGCCACTAATAGAGGCCCCTATTGATTTTGTTTGAGTCGTTCTACTAGTTTAAGAACACGGCAGAAACCGTGGCGAAATGTGTAGAATTGCAGGAAGTTACTTATATTTAGCTTTTACGGCTAAATTGTCTTTGAGGGCCTTTAGAATTGTTGGTCTTGCCATTGGCACACCCGCTACAACGCTAACTTTGCCATCGCTGCTGAAAACAATCCTGGGGGAAACTCTTCTCCTGTTTGTGGTGATCTTGGATTTGTACCATGTGTCAACTACCTTGCATTGCTCCATGTATTGACTTGCGCTAACCCCATGTGTTTTCACGGCCCTTGTGTCTCAGAGCTCTCGGTTCCTCAGCTCGACCAGGGACTACAGTAGTTCTGACAGCCGCCACTCCAGCTGGAAATCCCCTCTGACCACCTCCTCTGTCTCCTACGATCGCTCCTGGGGCGAGTCCTCACTGAGCAGCCGCAGCAAACCGGTAAACTCACGATAGAACGGGATCTTGTTCATTGGGTCACTAAGCTAACATACGGAATTGTTTTAACATGGTCATATTGTGGATCATTTAGCTATTTGATTTCACATTTTAGGACCCCTTTAGCTATCAAAAAAAAAAATGTTTGAATAAAATATAGAATTTGGCCTTTACTATTATAGCCCATAGAAACGAGTTGAATAAAACATTTTTATAAACGTTAAAAGACAGTCACAAAATGTAACTTAAGGTTCTGAAGTGTCTGTCCTATATCTGGGAGATAAAAGAGAGCTTGGTAAATAATTATTTATTTTTACCTATATTTAACCCCTTACCTCATGAGTCATGTGACACTTGTGGGGTTTGTGCAGCGACACTGAGAACACCATCGTGTTTGAGAGCCTCCCCTTTCCACCTTGGTCATAGTTTAGACACTACGTTTCGTGAGAAGACTGTTCCCACCCCGCTTTTTTTTCGGGATGTCTCATGGTCTGGCCAACACCGCTGTAGCTCTGCCACCTACCACCGCAGATGCGTCAGGGCGACCCAGGCAGATGTGGTGGCTTGAGACACAGCCCCTGCTGTCTTAGATGGATTTTTAATGGGGATTTTTAAATGACGTTACTTAGATTAATGCATGCGTCAATCGACTTCAGGATTAAACCGTTTTACTTTTAGGTTTTGATAGTGATATTACTGATGCGTATTGCCACGGTTCAAGTCCGTTTTGATTCATGTGATGGCATTCTGTGGGTTGTTTTATCAGACTGATTCAGAGACAAGACTGGGGACGTACTCAGGACTTCTCAGCAACCCAACTGATGATGGGGATACCAAACGGGCCAAACTGTCTTATATAAACAGAGCTGCATATACAACAAGCCCCTCTGTGACTGGCTCCTCCTACTCCAGCAGTGTCCTCAACAGAGACTCAGGTATCTGACCCCTGGTTCAAAGGAGAGCTCAAGAGTTACAAACGTTTTCAGTCTCTTTCCTTGAGCCCTTTTTAATGTATGAAAATACCTGGCAAATGTTTTTTTTTAAGTGTGAACTTTTCCTTTAAATATACTGCTTTTAGTTTACACTTGATGAGCGCAGGTCTTGTGATAATCATGCAAACAATCATCGCCATTGCTTTGAGTGATGATAATAATATTACATCTTCAGTTGTTAACCTTACGACATTGATGAAACGTGTTAATGATTCCTAAATCCTTCATGGTTTAACCAACGTTTCAAACATGCAGGTGAATAACAAACTGGCACCTTGTGTTTTAGATTTGTCGTCGTGGAAGTCGTACCGGCCTCTGTCCAGGTCGTCCTCCTCCTCTTCTTCTTCCTCCTCCTCTTCCTCCTCAGAGCCCCTGTGGTCCAGAAGGGAGCTGGAGAAGAGGAGCGAGGCGAGGAGTCTGTCCAGTGTGGCTGATAACACCAGCTATAGGAGCTCCGGACTCACCTCACCCCTTTGTATGTAATCACACACAGTGACTCATTTGTGTGCATTGACTTACAAACCTATTGGCACATTTCCGCACGCATTGTCATAAAACTGAAACATTTACATACTTGCACGCAAACATAATACTGACACGCATGCAATCGCTAATGTGGACATGTTTGTGTTTTAGACCGGCCAGACCGTGTGACCTCCACCTATGCCCAGGGGGCCCGGCCCAAGGAGACCCTCTACTCCTCCTCTTCCTCTAGCAGGGAGAGCAACTCCCTCAGCCGCCACCTCTCTTCCACCTACCAGCGCTCCCCACTGGCCCGGGACTCCACCACCTCCATCTCCCGGGCCACCGGCCGCTCCCTGAGCACCTCCATCCTCACCACCTCCACCCTCCGCACCGCCAAGGAGCCCACTGAGAGCCGAGAGCCCGCTCTAGGAGTCTCCGCTACCTCTCGCCCCTCTTGGTACACAACCCCCTCAGCAAGACGGGAGGCCCGGGACTCCAGCCCCCCTCCCTCTGCGCCAACCTCCACCCCCAGGACAACCCCGGAGGGTGGCGAGGCATCCGATGGACGTCGCTCCACCCGCCGCCTCCTTTCCCGCCTCTTCTCTCGGCGCTCCAGCCAGGACTCGAGCGGCTCCAGCTCTGGCTCCGCCTCCCGTTCCTTCGACTCGACCGAGGACAGCCCTGTCTCTGGAGGAGAAGGCCCCAGCCACGCACCCGTGGCTAACAGTGAGGAGAGCGTCCGACCCGTAAGTGTCGAGCCCGTTCCCAGAGGCTCTGACGCGGCCCAGGCCTTTGCCTTCCTGAGGCGTCGCAGACAGGGCCTATCCCCGGTCCAGGAGGGCCAGACCCAGCGTGTCCCGGAGCCCCAGCCTGGCCTGGATGCCTGGAGAGGGGGCAGCACCAGTGGTGGTGTTGGAAGTAGTACTTCAGGTTCCTCCTGGCTGTCGTCTTCCATCCGGACCCGCTGCACTCCTCTCTTCTCCCGCCGTAGAAGAGAAGGACGGGACGAAAGCGCTCGCCTGGCGTCCGGTGCCGATGAGGATTACAGTGGTACCCAGTTCCCCCTCAGGAGTAGAGACACCCCTGAGGCCAAGGCGGACGAAGACGAGGAGGAGGACGAAGACGAAGGAGCGGTGGCTGCGGCGGCGGCAGCCTCTGGGGCGATAGGTGCTAGTGCCGCCCTACAGGAGGAGTTGAGAGACATGGCGGGGAGTAGTCAGCGTTTGGCGCGGTTCATGAGCAGCCCACTGTTCCGTGTCCACGACAACGTCATGATCGCCGTGGACATGACGGGCGCCGCCAGGAGCCAACCGGAGGGCCAGGAGAAACCCACCTCCTCCAGAGACCCTGAGAGACTGAGGAAGATCCAGGAGAGGTGGGGAGGCTGTCCTTCTCTGAGCTTGCTGGGGAGTGGGCTGAACCTGCATGCTTGTGGTGTCCCATCACCCTGTTGTACATGGCACTGTCCCTGTGTTGTCCATCGTCTTTATTGTGGCCGCACTCGTCTTGTCATTCAAATGCCTCTTTGGCAGGACCGACACTTGAATTATTTCCCTCAGATTTGAATGGTTGATCACTGTAAATAAACCTCTTTCTCTCTCTCCCCTGTAGCCTGCTGTTGGAGGACTCTGACGAGGAGGAAGGGGACCTGTGTCGTATTTGCCAAATGGGTTTGGAGTCTCCCTCCAACCCTCTGATCGAGCCCTGCCGATGCACAGGCAGTCTGCAGTATGTTCACCAGGACTGCATCAAGAAGTGGCTGCGTTCCAAAATCAGCTCTGGTAAGAATACTTTCTCTCTCTCTCTCTCTCTCTCTCTCTGACCTTAACAAATGATTTTCTGCCCCTCGGTGTATTATGCGGTGATTGCACATTTGTTTACTGCCTTTCCCCCTCTTGTCCAGGCACTAATCTGGATGCCATCACCACGTGTGAGCTGTGCAAAGAAAAGCTGCACCTGAACATTGAGAACTTTGACATCAACGAGCTACACAGGACACATGAGCGGGTGAGGGGACATTCAGTTAACCCCAGACGTCTCCTAGTCATCCATTATGTAACTGTTAGACTGTGAATGGGGAAACGTGCGGCAGGAAGATACCAGAACAGGACACTTAAAACCAACTGTTCCGTAAAATGTTAACTCTTAAGGTTTAACTGCCTGGGACCCAGTTCTAACTCGAGTTTAACGCATATCTGCTGTTTTAAGTGACCACTTCCTTCCTTTCCCTTTCTGTCCAGTCTGAGTACGAGTTCATCAGCTGTGGCCTTTACCTGGTGGTGTTGCTACACCTGTGTGAGCAGAGGTTCTCTGATGTGCTCGGCGCTGCCAACGACGCCGGGGTAAGAGCCCACGCCTACACCCGGCACCACCATGCAAAACAAATTCTAAACGTCAGTCATTTGCACGGGGCGCAGAGAAGTCATTCTGAATGTTAAGCCCAATGTTTTTCTTTGGCCTCATAATTCACTAACTATTGTATTGTGGGGGAAAAAATACTTAATTCAAATGTAGTAGGATTCAGTGTTTCAAAAAACAAAAACATTTCCCCCCCCTTTCTCGCTCAGTTTTTCAACCTGGCGAGGACCCTTCATGAACACATGGACAATCTTGAAAGTACGTTCTTGAATAATTTCTCCCCAATGCTGTGTACACATGTTTTAGTAACTTGATACGGGGCTGTTAGTCACTATTAATGAATTGATGGGTAAGTATTTGATTATATTGACCTTCTCTGATGTTAAAGGCCCATATGTGTTTCTACACGTAGCATGACGAGAGCTCTGCACACTTTTATTTTTTGCCCAGCAACACTGCTGTGAATAATTCCCCTTCAGGTAACTATGCACAAGGTCATCTCAGTGGAGGTTATTAGTTGCTTTGATATCATGGTGTGCACTGCAGTATTCATCACTGATAATTTAAATGGTCTTAATATTTTACTTTTGAACACCATTCTAAACTATAAAAGATACATTTTTATTCAAAAATAATGAAATTGACTACTAATAAACTAGTCTCTGATTTGACTGATAATTGTTCCCTCTGTTGCAGGCTCTTATGGGGAGTCGGATGAAGAGGAGGTGGTTGATACCCGGCCGTCAATCGATTTCTGTGACCTCGATGAAGACCTGGAAGAGGAGTACAATTGATCGGGGGGGGGGGGCGAGGGGCGACGAGTTGAACGAGTTACCTTCCAGTAGCAACCCATTCTGTTGCTCTGTTTCACCTCGTGATTTTACTGAGTGCAATGGCTTGTGGGATTTTTGAAGCCAATGCCAAGTAAACGGGAAGTCACTCCTGACGTGGAGGTAATGATGTCATAGATATGCAGACTGACGTTGAAGTGAACCGAGGTGAGGAAATGCTTTATATCCCACTATTGTTAATTTGGCTTTACTCCGTTAAAATGCAAGCTATCCTTTTGAACTGTTATACCACGAGTGCTTTAAATGTTACTGCTCTAAAAAAAAAGCAGATCTGTCCACCGTGGTGAGATATTGTGTAAAATTTAAAAAAGAGATGGAATCCTAAACACCACTGGTTCGTTAGTTTAGCGGGTTGGGAGAAGGGGTGTCTTTAGGGGAGAATCTATCAAGTGGCAAATTATCCCCTTTACTCTTTTTCTTATGTGAATTTTCCTTTTGAAGTTTTTCAAAAAAATGTGTGAAAGAAAGTGACAACTTTACTTTTCACAGCTGAATAATTGAGTTCTGTTTTTGTCTGTAGTATCAAAATGCTATTTTGCTTGCCCCTAAAACTTTTTTCATTTCATTAATGCAATAAAGTTTTGAATGTACAGCTGTTTGCAGGCAACATTTCATTGAACAAAACTGAACAAGGACACAAGTTAATATAGGAAGTAGGGTTAATGTAGGCCATTTCAACAACTGTTGCTCAAAAACCTCTATAGTTAAAAGGATATGGGGAGCTTCTCAATTGAGGTAAACGCCACTCTTCTCCGTGACCCAGAAACCGGTCGCCATATGTAGAAGTGGCAATTCCTTAATAGTTTAACGGAGGAATTTGCTCCTTGGTAGCCTCCTCCGACCAAAGATGCGTACCCTACTGAGAAGAGTTTAATTTCCTCACCCCCTTCAGGATTACGTTTTTTCCCAAAGGCTAAAAGCATGCACACGTTTAAATGATATACACTAGTAATCTTTATAAAATGTCTGGCACAACTAGCTAAATTCGTTATTACCGCTTTATACATGTTGGGATTCCTCCTGTAAACGTAATTTGCATGACGTGCTAGTGGCGTTTCATTAAAGTGCATTTGTTTCCTGGACCAGGTAGTTCAGCAAATGTTATTGGCAAGATTTGAACCTATGGTCCTTATCCCACTGCACTAGGGGTGAGGAAGGCACAATCTGCGTTAACAGATTTGAAGCTGTTAAAAGTTAGGTTAGATTAGAAATGTATTTAGTTTAATGTACGGTTGTAAACAAAGTCACAATTGGGATTTGAACAAGTAACTTTGCAGGTCGCGATCTGCGTGTAACGCCCTCCAACCTACCAACCGTAAGCCTTTTAAAAATGTTATTATACAGGCATCTGTGAACTCTGCCCAGTGGCATGTCACAAGCTCTTCCCACTGAGCTTTCATCCAACCAATCACATTAGTTCAGTCTGTCAGCTTTCCTCGTCACAAGGTCGTGTTCCTCTGCTCAGATGTGGACACATGCCTGGCTAGGGTTTTTACGTATCAGCTAACCACATGCTCTAGCAGCCTGGTGCCCGACTACACAGTTGTGGAAGGGGAACGCGATCCTTGATTGAGGCAGGGATTCAATCCAAGTTGTAGAGCAGCTTTGTAGCGCCTTAGATTGAATCCCAGCCTAAATTAGGGGAACTCCTGAGCCAAATTCCAGGGCTTTCTCAATGATTCCTTCCTCAATTCCTTGTCCTCTGTCCTTCCCTCAAAACGAAGCTCATGCAAGTTGTTGTGGTAGGTCAGTGATACCCATGTCTGACATCTTCATTTCCTCAACAACAAAAATGACATGACCCAGCCTTTAAAGACAAGCCTTGTTTATTGGAAGACCATGACCATATTGACCAGAGTGGATGGTCTGCTTGGGACCAATGTAAATATGAATGTTGGAACATTTGAGAATGGTAATCCTAGTTAACAAGCATTGTTGCAAGGCAGATCCAAATAAAGTCTAGAGGAATGTCCAGGTTATTAACATTCACAAGATTTAAAAAAACAACAACATTTGGTTAAGATTCTCCATAATAAAATGTAAAAATAAAATGTAAATATTTACAAAGCATTTACAGCAGCTGTGTGCAGTTTGAGGCGTCAGCCAGTAGCGACCTTTGAAAATGTTAACCCCAAATTAACACCCCAAAATTGTATACTCCAACAATACAACTATTGTGCTTGAACATGGCAGAAACAACTGCTAAAGGCATTATTCACACAACATTTCAATTTAAAGTGCAAATGTTCTCAGGAGTTTGAGTGCATAGGAGAGAGAGGTTACAGTCATAATGACAAAACAGAAACCAATGCATCAATGGCATTTACAGTTGGGATGAATTGCTTGTAGTTGAAATGGCAAATGAGAATGCATGCCACTATCCAAATTCTCTAAGGATGTCTGTGTTGGACAGCATTAGCTCGACTACTTGTATTAGACTGTAAATAATTGTAAGACATTATGAAACTATGCCAAGCTAATAAAGATTATAGTTCTATTAATTAATAACAATGCCATGATGCAGTTGTTTCTTCTTTCGTTCGATGACCATCAGAAAAGCACGTCTTCCTCCATTACAAAATAATCAGAGTGAAACATCAGTGCTTCAGAGAAGGAAAAATACCCCGACAACAAGCATCATGTATCCAGTGCCTTTTTTGTCAACCCAAAGTCCAACCCTGCAGCAACTGTTCAATGTGGCAGCTCTTTCTTTAAAATCACAAAGTTCAACAAAACAGACGCTAGTTTGGGGACTTTCACAATCCTTTTGCCAATATTTACAATATCGCAGAAAATAATTTTAAAAAACTGCTTGGGAATTTATACAAATAAATTAAATGAAACGGAAGCCAGGTTTCAGTTTGCTGCATAATATTTTCCATACTGTAGGCACATAACTGCTTCTTTAAACTGCATAGATGAAGTCAAAACAAATCTCACTCTGCATCCATAATACTAGTGCTGTCAGCATCATCAATGGTTCTCCTGTAGCGCACGGTGGAGTTGAATCTGGCCCTGCTCTTCTTATAAACGACGAAGCCGATGGCCGCCAGGAGAGCGGTGAGGACGACCAGGAAGAAGACCAGCACCACCGGGGCGCTCCCTGACCCTGGAGACAACACAGCCAGTCAGAAACACATCTCCAAACTGGCCAAGAAAGTCCCTGTTTCAAGCACATCAATGTTTACAAATATATAATAACCATAGCGAAGCTGGGGAAATCTATGAGCTATATATAAATCAACTCTTGTTACATGCAATAGCTTGGAGCAGTCACCAGAGCATGCTGCTATCCATGTAAAAAAACATTGCACTATTGCACTCACGTGCGGGTACTTTGCAGACGATGCGGCTGTGGCTGTCCTTGCAGCTGACTCTGCTCCAGATGCCTCCGTCTGCAGACACCATGACAGCACAGGGGTTCTGCTGGGTTGCTGTCTTCACCCCACTAGCAGAACCGTTGGTTTCCCAGTTAGAGAAGGCCAGAGAGGAACCGTCCACCCAGCCCACTGGCTGACCTGGAAGACAGAGGAAACACAGAAGCATTACTGATTCTATGCTGAGTTAAAATAGACAACTTTGAGTATAATGTACTGTATTGGCATGTAGGATTTGTATGTATTTTAAAGTGCCTGACTTTCCAAATGAAGTGCACACAGAACTTCCTAAGATGGAGCATACTGTCCAATATAAATGTCATGTCTAATAACATCCGGATATAGTAATAAGTAACAAGCCTATCCTATTGTACTGGTCAGGTCAGTTTACCTTGTTTGTCCAGGTCCATGCCGAGCCACACCCTACTGGTGATGAGAGGGTTGTCTGCCATGTAGCCAGAGACGAAGTCATTCTCCTCTCTGGTCATTATGGTCAGCAGCTGTGCATCTGTCAATCAAAGGCAAAAAGAAGCCATACATGTACTGTACTGTAAGTAAGAAACCACCTGATCGTGGTGTACTAATTAACCAATAAGGCCCGAGGGGGTGTGGTATATGGCCAATATACCATGGCTAAGGGCTGTTCTTAAGCGAGACACAACGCAGAGTACCTGGACAAAGCCCAAAGCCGTCGTATATTAGCTATATACCACAAACCCCTGGTTACCGACGTAATTTGAATAATCATTTGGAGGGTGCTTATATTTGTCCTGTTACACACAAGTGTGTAATGGAAATGTTTTTTTTTTTGCATATCCCAAAACCTCCTGACCAGGGTCACCAATTGTACAACAATACTGAAACAATTAGGGTTAAGTACCTTGCACAAGGGCACAGCGACAGATTTTATTTCATATTTATTTTACCCTGTCAGCTCTGGTATTCCAACCAGAAACCTTTCAGTTACTGGCCCAACGCTCAAACCTCGTAGGCTACCTGCCGCTCGAACAGTGAAAAGTATTTTTTTGTCATACCCGTGGTATGAGGACTGATATACCACGGCTGTCAGCCAATCAGCATTCAGGGCTAAAACCACTCAGTTTACAATATCTGATATAGCATAGCTGTCAGACAATCAGCATCCAGGAACCAAACTACCGGTTTAGAGTAAAAACATTTTTTTAAGTATTTAATCAGGTTGGTTATAGTGAAACCATTCTCTTACCATAACAACCTAACCCGAGACGCTGCAATAATACAATGTTCAATACAACTTATATACAGTGATACAGAAATATATACGTGTCAAATAGGAGAGCTAGTGGGTGACTTACCAAGCCTTTCACAGATGCTCTTGGCATCCTCCATGCTGTACACAGAGTAGTTATAGAAGGTCATGTCAAAAGCATAGCAGTGGTCCTGGTGCTCAACCCACTTAGAGCCACTGTTCTGAGAGCCACTGTTCTGAGGGCAGTTGTTGGCCACCTGGGGAGCTGCGAGGTTCGATCCTGATTCAGACAAACAAATCAGAGGGATTTATTTTATGGGATCTTAAAAGATTGGTGTGTAAACCTCTGCAACAAATTCTGCTCAGATCGCACACTGACATTGTCTTCTTTACACTAGAATTCAAGTTGTGTGTATAATAAATAAATACTAATAGGCTAGGTACTAAGACTGTAGGACAGGGTCTTACTCTGAGTGGCGATGTAATATTAATAGGCTAGGTACTAAGACTGTAGGACAGGGTCTTACTCTGAGTGGCGATGTAATACTAATAGGCTAGGTACTAAGACTGTAGGACAGGGTCTTACTCTGAGTGGCGATGTAATACTAATAGGCTAGGTACTAAGACTGTAGGACAGGGTCTTACTCTGAGTGGCGGGTCTTATGTAATACTAATAGGCTAGGTACTAAGACTGTAGGACAGGGTCTTACTCTGAGTGGCGATGTAATACTAATAGGCTAGGTACTAAGACTGTAGGACAGGGTCTTACTCTGAGTGGCGATGTAATACTAATAGGCTAGGTCTTACTAAGACTGGCTAGGACAAGACTGGGACAGGGTCTTACTCTGAGTGGCGATGTAATACTAATAGGCTAGGTACTAAGACTGTAGGACAGGGTCTTACTCTGAGTGGCGATGTAATACTAATAGGCTAGGTACTAAGACTGTAGGACAGGGTCTTACTCTGAGTGGCGATGTAATACTAATAGGCTAGGTACTAAGACTGTAGGACAGGGTCTTACTCTGAGTGGCGATGGCTAGGTACTAAGACTGTAGGACAGGGTCTTACTCTGAGTGGCGATGTAATACTAATAGGCTAGGTACTAAGACTGTAGGACAGGGTCTTACTCTGAGTGGCGATGTAATACTAATAGGCTAGGTACTAAGACTGTAGGACAGGGTCTTACTCTGAGTGGCGATGTAATACTAATAGGCTAGGTACTAGGACTGTAGGACAGGGTCTTATTCTTAGTGATGATGTAATATTAATAGGCTAGGTACTAAGACTGCAGGACTGGGTCTTACTCCGAGTGGTACTATGACTGTTAGACTGGGTCTTACTCTGAGTGGGGGTGGTGATATAATTCTAATAGCCTAGGTATTAAGACTGTAGGACAGGGTCTTACTCTGAGTGGCGATGTAATATTAATAGGCTAGGTACTAGGACTGTAGGACTGGGTCTTACTCTTGAGTGGGGATGTAATTCTAATAGGCTAGGTACTGGGGGTGGTGATATAATTTTAATAGGGGTGGTGATGGCATTGTTGTAATAGGCTAGGTAATAGGACTGGGTCTTACTCTGAGTGGGGGTGGTGACGGTTGTGTTGTAGCAGATGGCTCCGTCCAGCTTGGCATTGCAGTCCATTCTCATCCAGGTGCCATGGGGAGTGATGTACACACAGACACTCTGAGGGTCTGAGCTGGACGTGACAACAGTGTCAGAGAGTCCCGTCTGACTGTAGTGATACTTAGTCCCATCGGACCACTCATAAGACTGAGAGCTACTAGCCTGCGCAGAGAGGGGAGGGGGATGCAGTATTACTCAACAAACTTCACACTGGAGGTGCTTAGAAAATGTTGAATTTAGTGTCTACCTGCCGTTTAGTGCTCTGAGCTAAATTTCTGCAAAAGATGGCGTTATTCTCAATAGAAATGGCCGCCGTGTTAGTGGCATTGTGGCTGAGCTCCCTTACATCCTGACTGGACAGACCGATCCACAGCGGGAAGCCGTCTCGCTTGGCGATAAGCTCTATGTGAGCGTTGTGCCCGGTGCCATGCACGCTGGCCAGGTGTCCGTTGCCACGGCCACACTCCTCCAGGGCCTGGAACCAGCTCAACTTCCTGGTTATCACGTGGTAGCTCAGGTTGCCATAGCGCTCAAAGTCCCTGGCCGACTGATTGTATTGGTCCTTAGAGTCTCGGGGACGAAGAAAACGGCTTAATAGAGTCAATCAAGTGCAAAATTTATTATTTTACCGTAACAAAATAAAATAACGATAGCACTCCTTGTGAATGGGTGAAGTATCTTTGTCTGAATGGGGCCTACAAACCTTTATCCAGTTTGCAGGCCACAATGCTTCTCTGCTTGAAGGGGCTGAAGTGGTGTTTGTTAGTGAATATCTTCCAGACTCCGTCAGTGTTGAGACCAGCCATGAACTCATCGCTGGCTGAGAAGCTTGGTCTTCCATCGACCCAGTTAGAGTACTGGACGTTTGTACCGTCATACCACTTCATCTGGTTATCTACCAAGGACAGGAGCAACCTCTTGACATTACACATTTATGACACGTCTTATCACACAATAATAGAACAATGATCAATGAGTAAGCTTCAGACTTGATGATACAGTAGACATTTTACAAGGATCCAATCCAGCGTCTCCTCATAATGCAGGGCAATGAATGATAATATGAAAGTCCAAACAGCAACTCAAACAGAAGGACTAACTGTCCATGCTGAGTGTTGGGGAGATGAATTCGGGGAGCCCGGTCCAGTCCACTCACCGTTGTCATCGTTGAACACCCCTAGCCAGACAAACTGCACCAGGTCTTTGAAGGGAAGGAGCTGCTCCTTCACAAACTCATTCTCCACTACGTTCCTGATGGTTAGGATGTCTGCATCAGGAGCTGAGGAGAACATCAACCGGTAACACTTCATAAAGACTTTATTACTCCTACATAAGCGGTGTGTGTGTTTAATTAATAAACGCCTTCAAATCAGACCACAGAAGAAGTCTGTTTTGACCAGGCATCAATGTCATTTTTTTTCTTTTAAATCTCTAAAAAGTCTCATTGAGACTTATAGCGACCACATTAAGTTGCAGCTATGTAAAAACATCATATTTTAAAAAGAATATCCAAGCCACTCTCTCTTGTGGAAAAGTGAAAAAGGCTGTACACAGGAGTATATAAAACATTAAGAACACCTGCTCTTTCCATGACATAGACTGTCCAGGCCAAAGCTACGATCCCTTATATGAGCTCTTCTTAAATTCACTTCGATCAGTATCGATGAAGAGGAGGAGAAAGGTTAAAGAAGGATTTTTAAGCCTTTTTGACAATTGAGACATGGATTGTGTACGTGTGCCATCCAGAGGGTGAATGGGCAAGACAATAAATGTACAGTTGAAGTCAGAAGTTTACATACACTTAGGTTGGAATCATTAGAACTCGTTTTTCAACCACTCCACCAATTTCTTGTTAACGAACTATAGTTTTGGCAAGTCGGTTGGGACATCCACTTTGTGCATGACACAAAGTCAAGGTATTGGAGTGGCCATCACAAAGCCAGGGCTTTGGCCTCAATCCCATAGAAAATGTGTGAGCAGAACTGAAAAAGCGTGTGTGAGCAAGGAGGCCTACAAACCTGACTCAGTTACACCAGCTCTGTCAGGGGAATGGGCCAAAATTCACCCAACTTATTGTGGGAAGCTTATGGAAGGCTACCCAAAAATGTTTGACCCAAGTTAAACAATTTAAAAGGCAATGCTAGCAAATACTAATTGAGTGTATGTAAACATCTGACCCACTGGGAATGTGATGAAAGAAATAAAAGCTGAAATAAATAATTCTCTACTATTATTCTGACATTTCACATTCTTAAAATAAAGTGGTGATCCTAACTGACCTAAGACAGGGAATTTTTACTAGGATTAAATGTCAGGAATTGTGAAAACTGAGTTTAAACGTATTTGGCTAAGGTGTATGTAAACATCCGACTTTAACTGTAAGTGCCGGTTTGTGTCAAGAACTGCAACTTGTAATCCCGTGGAAAATAATGTATGAAACATGTCAGGGAAAATTACAAAATTAAACCTCCTATGCTGTTTTTACTTAGAGAATTGTCCATTGTTTTATGCTAGTGTTTTTTTCCCCTGACGCAGGCTTGTTGTCTTGTGTGACTTAGTTAGAACTCTGGGCGTACAGATAAGAGCCGGGTGCTACCGCGGTATATGACATCCCGTTTGTACTGTCTGTAGGAACGCCTCTCGATGGAAACATGCAGAAAGGAACAGACAATGGTGGTCAAAATCAGCTATCTTAATCTACACAGACAAGCTAAACGCCTTTTATACACTATGCTCCCCACCCCTGTTTGCACACGTCTGCTAACAGCCACATAGACGTCGGACTTTTAAAATAAAAGCTGAGAGACAACTCTGTCCGTTGAACTTTCAACTCAGGACTATTCTTACGGATGGTTGATTGCTTCATTTTTGCAAATCATATAATACAATTGTTTGAAAGAATCTGCAGTCTCTCTTCCCATAGAATGTCTCTGACATTTGGGATATAAACTCAGCATTGTTGTTGCCATCCTGTACCTGTCCCGCAGGTGTGATGTTTGGATGTACCAATCCTGCGCAGGTGTTGTTACACGTGGTCTGCCACTGCGAGGATGATCAGCTGTGCGTCCTGTCTCTCTGTAGCACTGTCTTAGGCACCTCACAGTATGGACATTGCAATTCATTTCCCTGGCCACATCTGCAGGCCTCATGCCTCCTTGCAGTATGCCTAAGGCACGTTCACGTAGATGAGCAGGGACCCTGGGCATCTTTCTTTTGGTGTTTTTCAGAGTCAGTAGAAAGGCCTCTTTAGTGTCCTAAGTTTTCCTAACTGTGACCTTAATTGCCTACCGTCTGTAAGCTGTTAGTGTCTTAACGACCGTTCCAATGGTGCATGTTCTTTAATTTTTATAGTTCATTGAACAAGCATGGGAAACAGAGTTTAAACCCTATACAATGAAGATCTGTGAAGTTATTTGGATTTTTACTAATGATCTTTTTTTGGTGAGTTTAGTAAACGGTGAGGGTCTCGAGGCTCTAAAACACCATCTTCAACTCAGGCCAGAGGGAAGCGCAACCCCAGACTCTCTCAAACAGAGCGAGCACTAAACAATAACGTTCTTTTTCAGGACCAACTCTACAGACAAGTCAAATGGACAGTAATGGCCGCCTGTTTTGCACCCAACTACACAAATGTGTTTTTAGGACTATGGTTGGAGAGATTCTTTTTGTTATCCTCTTAATCAATTTCTTTGATAAAATCATGTGGTACGGAAGATACAGATGACATAATTTTGCTCTTTCGATCATCTGGAAATGAACCGCTACAGCTCCACACAGAGGCCAAGGAAAGAGAAAATATGCTCAGACAATAACAAAGGACCCAAAAGTCCAACCAAATCTATTTTGTTACCCAGTACAGCAGAGAGGCATCTCAAATAAAGAATATCATCAAACAGAATTGGAGTAACATAAAGTGACCCTGCACTAGGTGAAGTTTTCACTGAGCTTCCATGCTTTTCTTCTAGACGCGCTAGATGCAGTCACACTGCATCAACCGCCACAACATAAAAAATGAAAAACAAGACGTTCAATGACACAAGAAAATAACTTACCAGATCCAATCTTTTGTGAATTGCATCCCTGCGTTTGTTGTTTATAGGTTGAAGTGCCCGTGGTGTTGTTTTTATATTAGTCGCACAAAAAAAGAACGCTAAAAGGCAGACTGGCAGAACATAAATATGCCATCAAAACAGTGAATGACAATTATCCCACGGCCGTGCATTACCAACAAGCTGGCCATGGTAGCCCGCAATTGATTAAAGCCATGGCCATAGAGGTGGTATCCATCAACAAGAGGGGAGATTACAAGCTTCAGTGTCTTTTACTTTCTGGATGCACACACTCAAAGCTACTGTCTTTCAAGGTTGAACAATGAAATAGATTTTGCTCCTATATATATATTTTATTAATCTTGAGTTGTTTATTTGTGTGAAACATTGTATTGGCCAATAGTTATAATTGATTGATTTACTTGCATTATTATTTTATTTTTTTAATTTTGGGGGGTGGGGGCATTATTTCCTCATTATCTATTGGTTAATATTGTCCACGGGCCCTTTAATTTATGGTCATTCATTTAATCTGTCACTACTATGCACCTGTGAACCCTGAAGAAGACTGGTGAGCAATACACGTTGGTGAGTTTGAATGTTTTGCTATGCAATAGCTGCTAAAATGAAGGATTTTTGGAAGCATGATGTTTTCACACAGCTGCAACTTCATTTGGTTGCTATAAATTGTACCCCATTCTCCAATGAGCATCACTCTTTGTCTTTATATTTGATGCCAAAGCAGAGCGCCCTCTTTTCACATTTCTAATTGAGACTATAAGGCATGTTTCTAATATGCATCTTGTTTATGGAGTTCTTCACAGTACAAATGGTTCCTGACTGATGTCTCTGCCAAACGGTGTCCCTGCTCCTTACCCAGTTTCTTGCACGTCTGAAGTATCTGGCCCTTGTCAAACTCTTCCCATCTGGACGATGCCAGTTGGAAGGTGTAGCAGTTGTTCTTGAAGGGGATCCAGTTTGGTCCGCTGCTCTTGTGAGGACAGTTCACAGCGTTGTCCTCAGGGGTGGTGACATTCTCTTCTGGAAACATTGAAAGTGTTCATTCATTTAAAACAATACACAGTTGCTGTCTGAGGAGAGTGCTTGGTTCATCTTCCTCCGGTCTTGTTTTAATTATGCCACTTAACAGACAACTGTATCCAGAGTGCTTACACTTTTGGTATGTGATCCTTGTGGGAATTGAACCTGCGACCCATTACATTACAAGACCCCAGCGCTTACCAACTGAGCCACTGTATTGCTGTCTTACCGTGTGGAACATGGCAGACAGCCCCTGCCAACTGTTCCATACACTCTGTAGCCTTCCAGAAGCCGTCCGTGTCCAGGAAGACACAGTGTCCAACGGTGGGCTCTGAGGACCAGCGACTAAACACCGTGTGACTGTGGTCTGTCCAGTGGTAGTGGACACCATCCTGACAATACAAAACGCTGAGTGAGTTCCTTATTAATTTAACCGGGCAAGTCAATTAAGAACTAACTGACCTGCACTGTAGAATGTGTGAAATCGTCATTATGAAATCAGTCACTATCCTTCAGTGACTGCAGAACTGAAGGAACAGGATGGGTGTGACCTATTCTACATGGTGACAGCGCCACCTAGCCTCCCAATGGGCTACGGGTTGTTTGCTTTGCCATATTGCCTTAAACCCATCCCTTTCTTTCAGATCTGCGAACAGCTACGGGTCAGGGTGAAAAGCTATGGCCACTTACGTCTGCGCTGAAGAGGCCGATCCACATGGGGCTGCGTGCGCGGGTGACGTGCACGGTGAGGACCGACTGCTGCAGGGTGTCGGCTACGCTGGCCAGGTCCATGTTCTGGTTCCTGCACTCCACCAGAGCCTCGTGCCACGTCATGTTCTTCTGAAGCAGCTTAAAGGTGTGATTGTTGACCTGGAACGGCTCCAACTGGAACTGGGGCTCCTCTGGCTTGTCTGAGAACATGAGAGGGATTTAAAAGGGGTCAGGCGAGGGTTCAAACCCTATTTGATATGCTCAATTTCCACTCCGCTAAACAATAGCAATATCAAGTAACAACTATCAATAATATCAGTCTACTTCATACACTTAATTTCTGTATGTAAAAGACACTTAATATCAAGAGTCTTTCTATCACAAGCCTTCTGACTGTAGGGTCCACGCGTCATCCGTTCTTTCACCAAAACGGACAAGCTAAGCACAGATAATTGGTTGTGTTTGGCGCCCTCTGCTGCTAGGTGGCGGTGGTGTACCTGCGTAGTGCTGGCAGATGGCCACATGCTGCTGGTTAGAGCAGGGGGTGTAGTCCCAAGAGCCCATCATAGCAGAGCTGGGGTCGTTGAACATGAAAACACACAGCGCCATGCTCTCTGGGTCATGAAACTGCAGACAGACACAACAACAACAGGAACACAGAGTTAGTTATAGGTGATGATGACCTTGAACTTTGAAACAGATGTGGAACATGTTTTTTAGAGACGGGTATTTAGTATAGTCTATCATAGTAACGTTTATGTAGTAAAATAAACATTGTATTTCTTCCCGGTATGGAGACCACCTATTGGTGAACGTGTTTATTTAAAAAAAATTATGGGCCAAATCATGGAATTACATATAGAAACCCTATTCACTCTCTATGGGCCTAATAGTCAAAATTTGTCGTCTTAACTTCGAAACTTTTAATATGACATAAACACAACCAGTCATGTTGTCATCTGATTTTCAAACAATGACTTGAAAAGGCTAATGTAGGCTGCCTGCTCTCGTTTCTGAGGGACGGTGGAACGACAGGGTGCAAAACAAATGATAAAACATTTATGCCTCACGCAGATATTTTTCTCCTTATAATTTCCGACTTTTGGCTGACTTTGTTCGTCCACTTGTCCATAATTAGATACGTGCAGCTTCTCTTGTCATTACTTGATGATTGTTTGGAAGACTAAATAAAGCCTTGCTCACCAGAAGGATGTCATAAATCGATAGAATGATCGATGCATCATCAACAACCCAGCTGACAGCAGTAAAGTTCTCTCTCTCTTGAGTTCTCTCACGTGGACCTTAAGCGACCAAGGAGATTTCCAAATGACATCAGTTTGACCAGTTTCTAGGAAGTTATAAGCTGTGAAAACGATCCAACATGTTTCTGATAGTAGTTGAGTTCATCTTGGATGCACATGTTCTGTCAGCTTTTCTGTCGCTGAAAGAAAGAAATCGTTCATTCTCTCAAAATGCTGAAAGAAAGAAATCATATTTCTCCCCTCCTGCTCCCGAGACAAAAGGAACATTTTGGTCGATAATTTTACTGTGAGGAACACAGCAGTTAATATTATAATAAGCTACATGTGAGGCCTACAGTCAGTGTCCAGACAGTTACTATTCCAACTATTATGCTACTTATATTCTGGCATTCATGCATATAGTGGCATTTGATAAATGCAGAGACCACTTACAAAACACCAATGTGTTGTGAATGACATTTTTATGATTGTCATCCATTAACCCTACATCCATTAACCCTACATCCATTAACCCTACATCCATTAACCCTACATCCATTAACCCTACATCCATTAACCCTACATCCATTAACCCTACATCCATTAACCCTACATCCATTAACCCTACATCCATTAACCCTACATCCATTAACCCTACATCCATTAACCCTACATCCATTAACCCTACATCCATTAACCCTACATCCATTAACCCTACATCCATTAACCCTACACAAGTCTTGTAACCTGTATTGATGCGTACACTGCTGTCCGCGAGGGTCTCGGCCACTCATCTCTGCCATGGCAAAATGTCAGCGTTATCATTGAACCACATCGCATTTTGAGCGTATTCCACAAGTTTTCAAGTCTATTCACACATTTTTCATGCGTGCGGCAATGATAAATATTGTAATAGCCTACAGTTTAGTTCAAATCTGTTTGAATTATTGTGATAGGCTCATGTTTTACCGGTATGGGCTACCCCACTATTCTGTCTTACTTTCACCTCTGATTCTGACAAACTGCCCTATGAGGGGAGTATACCTGGTATTTTTACAGTAAAAATATCATATGGTTTCAGTTGAATGTTAAAAGTAAAAATATATATGTTTACTGCACATGCTACCTGGGGTTTGATGGAATCATAAATTATAACTCAACTCATAGCCCACTGATCCCCGTGGCCATGCTGAGGGAAAGTGAGTGGGAACTCACGTTGACGAGCATGGGCCTGCGTAGGCCGTGAAGCAGGGGGTTAATGTTGAGGTAGGAGACCGGGGAGTCATCCACCCACTCTGGGTCCTGCTGTTTGAGCTTCAGGCCAATCCACGTCTTACGTGGCTGCGCCGGCAACAGGGAGGTCACAAAGTCTGACCACAACAAACAGATAGGCGCAACTAGTCAACAACCGCCGGATAAGACGGACATCGAAGGGACGTCAATCATTGGTCATCTCATGTCTAGGAGAATGGAAGGTTGTCCAATGACAAACATGACAGACAGGTAAAAGAGATCTACTAGGAGGTTCACTACTCACCCTGTTCAACTTGGTCTGTGATAGTGAGTAGAGTTCCTCTCATCGACTGACAGTGCTCGTTGGCGTGTTGAAAAGTGACGTACAGAGGCGTGATCACCACGTAGCACTGGAAAAGGCAATGACAACATTCAATAACAATTGTTAGAAACTGGGTGGATTGAGCCCTGAATGCTGTTTGGCTGACAGTCGTGGTATTTCAGACCTCGGGTATGATAAAACATGTATTTTTACTGCTCTAATTACGTTGGTAACCAGTTTATAAATAGCAATAAGGCACCTCTGGGGTTTGTGGTACATGGCCAATATAACACGGCTACGGGCTGTATCCAGGCACTCTGCGTTGTCGTGCTTTAGAACAGCCCTTAGTTGTGGTATATTGGCCATATACCGCACCCACTCTGGCTTACACAGAACATACCTGTATGTAGACTAAATCAGAGGACGGGCTCATTGTTATGGCTGGAATGGAACGAATTAAACAGTATCTCAACTGGTTTCCATGTGTTTTATACCGTTCCATTCCAGCTGTGACAGTCTCCAGTGTGTGTGTGTGTGTGTGTGTGTGTGTGTGTGTGTGTGTGTGTGTGTGTGTGTGTGTGTGTGTGTGTGTGTGTGTGTGTGTGTGTGTGTGTGTGTGTGTGTGTGTGTGTGTGTGTGTGTGTGTGTGTATGACAGACTGACCTTGTCCCTGAAGCGTAAATAGCCGCTCTCACAGGGCAGACCATTTGGGTGAGGCTCTCCAGAGTGGGTCTCTATAGCCGTGGTGTTGTGTCTCTCACACACGAATGGCAGCTGCAGCTCACAGCTGTACTCGTACTCTGGAGGGGCAGGAGTGTGTCTGAGTGAGTGTGTGTGTGACCGGTCACATTTGAACCATAAAAGGTAACAACCCACTGGGCACACATTGGTTGAATCAACATTGTTTCAACGTAATGTGTCAACCAAATGGAAATTAATAAAGTTGTCAAACTGGTACTATTTTCAACCAGCATTATAAACATTGAAATTAGGGTAAAACTTCAACTTACACTGAACAAAAATATAAACTCAACATGTAAAGTGTTGGTCCCATCTTTCATGAGCAGAAATAGAAGGTCCCAGAAATGTTTCATACGGACATAAAAAAATATTTCTCTAAAATGGTGTGCACAAATTTGTTCACATCCCTGTTAGTGAGCATTTCTCCTTTGCCAAGATAATCCATCCACCTGACAGGTGTGGCATATCAAGAAGCGGATTAAACAGCATTATCATTTCACAGGTGCCCCTTGTGCTGGGGACAATAAAAGGCCACTCTAAAATGTGTAGTTTTATGACACAGCACAATTCCAAAGAGGTCTCGACTTTTAAGGGGTGTGCAATTGGCATGCTGACGGTAGGAATGTCCACTAGAGCCAAACTGTTGCCTGAGAATGTCATGTTCATTTCTCTACCATAAGCCGCCTCCAAGTCGTCTTATAGAATTTGGCAGTACGTCCAACCGGCCTCACGAATGCAGACCACGTGTATGGCATTGTGTGGGTGAGCAGTGTTGTGAACAGAGTGCCCCATGGTGGCGTGGGGTTCTGGTATGGGCAGGAGGAATATGCTACGGACAACGAACACAATTGAATTTTATCGATAGCAATTTGAACGCAAAGAGATACGGTGACGAGATCCTGAGGCCCATTGTCGTGCCATTCATCATCATCATCCGCCATCACCTCGTTTCAGCATGATAATGCACTACCCCATGTCACAAGGATTTGAACACAATACCTGGAAGCTTATAATGTCCCAGTTCTTCCATGGCCTGCATACCTACCAGACAAATCACCCATTGAGCATGTGTGGGATGCTCTGGATCGAAATGTACAACAGCGTGTTCCACTTCCAGACAATATCCAGCAACTTCATACAGTCATTGAAGAGGAGTGGGAAACATTCCACAGGCCACATGCAACAGCCTGATCAACTCTATGCGAAGGAGATGTCTTGTGCTGCATGAGGCAAATGGTGTCACAACAGATACCGACTTTTAAAAAAAAGAAGGTATTTGTGACCAACAGATGCATATTTCTATACCCAAAAATGTGAAATCCATTGATTAGGGCCTAATGAATTTATTTAAATTGACTGATTTCAATATGAACTGTAACTCAAGTCAAATCTTTAAAATTGTTGCATGTTGCGTTTATATTTTTGTTCTGTATAAATAAATGTACTTAACCTGACTAACGGGTTGTTACATCAATCTAATTGACATAATCATCAGAACTATTTATACATTGAAATTGAGTTACATTCCGCATAAAAACGTGCAGAATGTTTCAATATACAATATATTGAGTGGTTGAAATGGTTCAATTTTAGATTTGATTAGACATATTTTAATTGGCCTTGTTTCAATGTTGATAGTAAAATGGTATGTTTGAATCAACGTCATTGTTTCAACCTAAATAAAGAGGTATATTCAAATAACATGCAAAGATGAAGTCCAACAATTTCTGCCTGAACAGAGACACCTGCTGGTATATGAGGGGTAATGCATTTCAGTGAGAATGAGTGGACAATCCAGATGCCAACCTCGATGTACCCTGCTCAGCTTTGGAAACACAACACATTTAGAAGTTTAGAAGTAGTTACCATTAGCTCTATAAATACGATGCCAAATTCATGATATTCATGACTTTTACCTTTTGATATTTTCTTGTATATGAATTCAAATTAAAATCTACAAGTTAATATGTTGGATCCACTTCACCATCTGAACCAAAAATCTAAGTTCAAGAATGGGACTCAATCAAATTTACTGGTGTTCTTTAAGTTAGATTTTTGGTTGTGATGGAGACGTGAATCCAACATATCAATAATTCATTTGAAGACAAAACTGGATAATGAATTGAGAACGCAACCAAATATCAACATTTGAAGGATATCTTCTACTGGGACAGTATATATAGGGCCTATTGTATATAATGAACAACATACAGTGAGCTCCAAAGGTATTGGGAGACTTAACACAATGTTTGTTGTTTTGGCTCTGTACTCCGGCACTTTGGATTTGAAATTATACAATGACAATGAGGTTCAAGTCAACCATTTAGAAATTACAGCACTTTTTTGTACATAGTCCCCCCCCCCCCCATTTTAGAGGACCAAAGTATTGAGACAAATTCACTTATGCTTATTAAAGTAGTAAAAAGTTAAGTATTTGGTCCCATGGCCATTGCATGCAATGACGACATCACGCTTGTGACTCTACACACTGGTTGGATGCAATGACGACATCAAGCTTGTGACTCTACACTGGTTGGATGCATTTGCTGTTTGTTTTGGATTTGTGTCAGATTATTTGGTGCCCAATAAAATGTATGATAAATATTGTATTGTGTTATTTTGGAGTCACCTATATTGTAAATAAGAATATACTAGGTTTCTAAACACTTCTACATGAATCTGGTTGCTACCATGATTACGGATAATCCTAAATGAATCGTGAATAATGATGAGTGAGAAAGTTAGATGCACAAGTATCATACCCCCAAGAATGCCAACCTCCCATGTTATTGTAATAGTGAGAGGTTAGCATGTCTTGAAATTAGATTGATGTAACAACCTATTAGTCAGGTTAAGTACATTTATATAAGTTTTCCCCTAATTTCAATGTTTACAACACTGTTTGAAATCAGATGAAAACAGTACTGGTTGATTACTTTTTTCAAATCCAATGTATTTCCCACGTTGATTCCACGTCGCAATACGTTGACAAATGACGTTGAACAACGTTGATTCAACCAGTGTGTGCCCAGTGGGAAGTGTCCTAGTAACCAACAGCCTACACAGTGGTGGGCCATCAGGGCCAGCAAGGCCTTCTCTGCTGGCCTAAACATCATCAGAATATCATTTTAAAAAAATATATTTTCCCACAAATATGTATTAAATTATTCCCCAGAGTAAGAGTTACACTCTTCATTTCATAGCGTTCCTCTTGGTTGCACTGCTTCCAGCCCCAGGTTGAGGTTTGGAGGGCTGGTCTTTATGTTAGATCTTTTATCCAATCATATTCAGCCATCATGTGTTGCCAGGGGTCTAAAATCTGCCCTCATGCCTTCAGAATCAACAGTGCGGGCACTTGTGGCTTAGAGTGAATGGAAATTAAAATTTAGTGTCAACCAATCAGCTTTAGAGTTGGCTATTGTACGCCTGCTGGCTGGCTCCAGTGTTACACAGGAGCCAGCTAGCAGGCGTAGTGCGTGCACGTCTTTTGATTGGATTACCATTATTGAGAGGCAGGTCCTATATGGGCAGGTCTCAGAACTAGGAAACTGAAATTGAACAACGAATTAATTCGCATACTACTAAGCTGTTTTTTCAACCCACAATGACGGAAGGAGAAGATATCGATTTGGTCGAGGATATAATTATAACGCCATTCTCAAGACAAACTTTTCAAGAAAAGTTAGACATTGTCAGGAGAGGTAGACGCCGACGCTACAAAGCCTGTCACAGGTGGGAAAGGGGTTTGTTCGCCACTTTCAACTATCAATGACTCACAGGCTCCGAGAAGCACTGCAAACTGTACTGCTGGGAATGCCTATTATTTGCAAGTGATCGATTTGGTGTTTGGAGCCACAATGGCTTTGCAAACCTGAGTTGTCTAACCAAGGCAGCAACGAGACACCAAAGGACGTCTGGGCACTTACAAACAATGGTGCTTTTGAAAACTTTTGGGGACACCCGAGTGGATCTGCACAATGAAAAGGTATTGTACTCTTCCCCTGCAATTCTCTGAATAAAAATGTCAATTTCAAGGTGACGCAACGCCTGGTTATACTGCGTTTCTGTCTAAATGTATAGTGTCTAGAGCCATGGCATCATCATGATGGTAATAAGAGGTGGATTAATTCGGGTGGGACTGTGTAGGACTTCACTGAAGGCCCAGGCCCCAGAACCACGGCACGCTACTGAGCCTACATTATAATCCTTTCTACATGATTTAAAAGGAAACAACTTGATTTCAACTACTCTTTGTACTGTAGTTACGTTTTCATTCACCTGGGAAGATGTTCTTGTCACTGATGGTTGTACACCTGCCCAGGAACATAGCCTGGTAGTTTTGCATAAGGGGTAACCTAGAGGACAGGAGTAGAAAGTCATTAACTTTTATTCTAACCAACACACACAATAACATCACTTATATTTGACTGCAATGTTCATCTCAAGACACGTTTTGGAGGCAGTGTTTTAGAACGTGTGTTGCTGTTGCTGTCTGACCGTGTCGTTGGCTGTTGAGGAGTGACTTGCCATGTGACTGACCTTATGGGGAAGTAGTGTCCAGTGTCTCTTACATCCACCCACCAGCTCTGCTTCCCTGCCGACATCTGTCCAATCAGGTCACAAGTCAATGAATAAATAAACACACAAGGACAAAACAAAGTCTCTCTCTCTCTCTCTCTCTCTCTCTCTCTCTCTCTCTCTCTCTCTCTCTCTCTCTCTCTCTCTCTCTCAGTCAGGGTTGATATTAAATTTCAGTACATATTCTACTGCTCTATTGTAAGTGCAATGATGTCAGGGGAGAACTGTGTTTTGTTTGTTGTTGTAATATTGCAAACAAACGTGGCAGTCACACCATTATGGATTCCAGTTTTAAACTGTTTCTTATACTAGCTAGATTTACACCGTACAGTAAGTCTGGTTTATTCACCGCTGTACTGTAATTACACTATTCTGTACCTGTGGCAGATTATTGTGGATCTGTATGGCTGCGTTGGAGCTTTGTGGTGCTGCCAGCTTGCTGCCGTTGCTGTTGCAGTACAAACTAGCCTCCTCGTATGGCAGCTTTGGTTCAGTCACAAACCAGAACTCGTTACCGTCAATGAATATGGACGTCTCATGGTGCCCACCTGCAACAGATCAATATTATTATTATTCTCAAATCCTCTTTTTAGTACTCAATATATTAAACAAACTCAGCTCATACTTCTTAACTGATGGTTATCATACATTGGTATATAATTTTATCAGAAAAAGTCAAGAGATATTACCAAACCTACATGTCAACACCACTCACCCACAAACAGGACCAAGCCTGACCTACTGAGGAGTGCTCTCATCTTATCTACCAACATAGACAGGGCTCTAACTCCACTAGCTCCACAATGAAATAGGGTGCAGGCCAGGCAGCAGGCTGTTAGCCACCCTGCCAGTTTAGTGGAATCTGCTATTAGCACAGTGTAGTCAGCTCAGCTATCCCCATTGAGAACGTGTCTGTGCCTCGATCTAGGTTGGGCAAAACTAAACATGGTGGTGTTCGCCTTAGCAACCTCACTGGAATAAAGACCTCCTCCATTCCTGTCATTATTGAAAGAGATTGTGATGCCTCACATCTCAATATAGGGCTAATTAATGTTAGATCGAGCAAGTGAGCAAGTGTCATACACCTTATGCAAACAGAGCACAGACATAGGGTAAAGGCAGAGAGCAATGTTTCCTGGTAAGTGGTCTGTGGATTCCCATTTTCAAACCTGGCTTTCTTTGGGTACCTACACAGTGCTGTCTTTGTTGCAGTGTATGGGGGGGGTATTAGATGTCACACGGATGCCAACAGATTCAGCCCTACTAAAGTTTTAAATACTAAAACTTCCAAGGCAGTTATAGTCAATGAACTAATCACTGACCATAATCTTGATGTGATTGGTCTGACAGAAACATGGCATAAGCCTGACGAATATACTGTGTTAAATGAGGCCTCTCCTGGGTACACTAGTGACCATATCCCCTGTGCATCCCGCAAAGGTGGAGGTGTTTGCTAACATTTACAAACACAATTAAAAAAATAAATAAAAATGTTTAAAGCTCATCTTTTGAGTTTCTAGAAATGAAATCAATGCAGCCTACTCAATAATTTTTTATTGCTAGGTCGTATACAGCATTCCTCACTGAGTTCCCTGAATTCCTATTGGACCTTGTAGTCATGGCAGATAATATTCACATTTTAGTGACTTTCATATTCACATGGAAAAGTACACAGACCAACTCCAAAAAGCTTTCGCAGCCATCATCGACTCAGTGGGTTTTGTCCAACATATCTCCGGGCCTACTCAATGCCACAGTCATACTCGGGACCTACAGTTGAAGTCAGAGGTTTACATACAACTTAGGTTGGAGTCATTAAAACTTGGTTTTTAACCACTCCACAAATTTCTTGGTAACAAACTATAGTTTTGGCAAGTCGGTCAGGACATCTACTTTGTGCATGACACAAGTCATTTTTCCAACAATTGTTTACAGACAGATTATTTCACTGTATCACAATTCCAGTGGGTCAGAAGTTTACATGCACTAAGTTGACTGTGTCTTTAAACAGCTTGGAAAATTCCAGAAAATTATGTCATGGTTTTAGAAGCTTCTGATAGGCTAATTGACATCATTTGAGTCAATTGGAGGTGTACCTGTGGATGCATTTCAAGGCCTACCTTCAAACTCAGTGCCTCTTTGATTGACATCATGGGAAAATCAAAAGAAATCAACCAAGACTCCAGAAAACAAATTGTAGACCTCCACAAGTCTTGCTCCCAAGGATGAACCATTTCCAAACACCTGAAGGTTCATCGGTACAAACAATAGTATGCAAGTATAAACACCATGGGACCACACAGCCGTCATACCGCTCAGGAAGGACCCTATTCCAACCAAACTACTGAAAGAGCTGCTTCCTGTGTTTGGCCCTCTTATGTTGAACATAACAAACGGCTCACTATCCACCAGATGTGTCCCAAACTCACTAAATGTGTCAGTAATAAAGCCTCTCCTGAAAAAGCCAAACCTTGACCCAGAAAATATAAACTATCAGCCTATATTGAATCTCCCATTCCTCTCAAAATGTTTTGGAAAAGCTGTTGCCCAGCAACTCCCTGCCTTCCTGAAGAGAAACAATGTATACGAAAAGCTTCAGTCTGGTTTTAGACCCCATTATAGCAATGAGACTGCACTCGGCAAGGTGGTAAATTACCGTTTAATGGCGTCAGACCAAGGCTCCTAGACCTTAGTGCTGCTTTTGATACCATTAATCCCCACATTCCTTTGGAGAGATCGGACACCCAAATTGGTCTACACGGACAAGTTCTGGCCTGGTTTAGAGCTTATCTGTCGGAAACATTTCAGTTTGTCTCTGTGGATGGTTTGCCCTCTGACAAATCAATTGTATATTTCGGTGTTCCTCAAGGTTCCGTTTTAGGACCACTATTGTTTTCACTATATATTTTACCTCTTGGTAATGTAATTCGCAAACATAATGTTAACTTTCACTGCTATGCGGACAATACACAACTGTACATTTTGATGAAACATGGTGAAACCCCAAAATTGCCCTCCCTGGAAGCCTGTGATTCATACATAAATGAAGTGGATGGCGGCAATGTTTTTACTTTTAAACTCGGACAAAACAGAGATGCTAGTTCTAGGTGCCAAAAAACAAAGACATCTTCTGTTGGATCTGACAATTAATCTTGATGGTTGTACAGTCGTCTCAAATAAAACTGTGAAGGACCTCGGCATTACTCTGGACCCTGATCTCTCTTTTGAAGAACATATCAAACCTGTTTCAAGGCCAGCTTTTTTCCATCTACGTAACATTGCAAAAATCAGAAACTTTCTGTCCAAAAACTATGCAGAAAAATGTATCCATTATTTTGTCACTTCTAGGTTAGACTACTGCAATGACTACTTTCCGGCTACCAGGATAAATAAATACACTTCAATTAGTGCCAAACACGGCTGCTAGAATCTTGACTAGAACCCCAAAATTGTATCATATCACTCCAGTGTTAGCCTCTCTACACTGGCTTCCTGTTAAGGCTATGGCTGATTTCAAGGTTTTACTGCTAACCTACAAAGCATTACATGGGCTTGCTCATACCTATCTTTCCGATTTGGTCCCCCCGTACATACCTACACGTACGCTACGGTCACAAGACCAACGCCTCCTTATTGTCCCTAGAATTTCTAAAAAAAATCAGCTGGAGGCAGGGCTTCCTCCTATAGAGCTCCATTTTTATGGAATGGTCTGCCTATCCATGTGAGAGATGCAGACTCTGTCTCAACTTTTAAGTTTTCATTGAAGACTCATCTCTTCAGTATTTTCTACAGTGGCTTGCGAGAGTATTCACCCTCCCCCCCCTTGGCATTTTTCCTATTTTGTTGCCTTGCAAAAAATATATTGTGGGGGTATGTATCATTTGATTTACACAACATGCCTACCACTTTGAAGATCCTAAATCTTTTTTATTGTGAAACAATACTTTGTAGAGCCACCTTTTGCAGCAATTACAGCTGTAAGTCTCTTGGGATATGTCTCTATATGCTTGGCATATCTAGCCACTGGGATTTTTGCGCCTTCTTCAAGGCAAAACTGCTCCAGCTCCTTCAAGTTGGATGGGTTTCGCAATCTTTAAATCATACCACAGATTATCAATTGGATTGAGGTCTGGGCTTTGACTAGGCCATTCCAAGACATTTAAATGTTTCCCCTTCAACCACTTGAGTGTTGCTTTAGCAGTATGCTTAGGGTCATTGTCCTGCTCTGTCCCAGTCTCAAATCTCTTGAAGACTGAAACAGGTTTCCATGTATTTAGCACCATCCATCATTCCTTCAATTCTGACCAGTTTCCCCAGTCCCTGCCGATGGAAAAACATCCCCACTGCATGACGCTGCCACCACCATGCTTCACTGTGGAGATGATGTTCTCTGGGTGATGAGAGGTGTTGGGTTTGCGTCAGAGACATAGCGTTTTCCTTGATGGTCAAAAAGCTCAATTTTAGTCTCATCTAACCAGAGTACCTTCTTCCATATTTTGGGGGGAGTCTCCCACATGCCTCTTTAAGCAATGGCTTTTTTTCTGGCCACTCTTCCGTAAAGCCCAGCTCTGTGGAGTGTACGGCTTAAAGTGGTCCTATGGACAGTTACTCCAGTCTCTGAATTACTGTTGCTCTTCCATGTCAGTTGAGTGGGTTGAGTCATTGACGTGTTCTTCCTGTTCAGGTTGGCGCACCCCTCTGGTTCGTGCCGTGGGTTTGATCTTCGTGGGCTATACTCTGCCTTGTCTCAGGGTAGTAAGTTGGTGGTTGAAGATATCCCTCTAGTGGTGTGGGGGCTGTGCTTTGGCAAAGTGAGTGGGGTTATATCCTGCCTGGTTGGCCCTGTCGGGGTGCATCGTCGGATGGGGCCACAGTGTCTCCCGACCCCTCCTGTCTCAGCCTCCAGTATTTATGCTGCAATAGTTTATGTGTTGGGGGGGGGGGGCTAGGGTCTGTCTGTTATATCTGGAGTATTTCTCCTGTCTTATCCGGTTGTCCTGTGTGAATTTATGTATGCTCCCTCTAATTCTCTCTTAGGACCTGAGCCCTAGGACCATGCCTCAGGACTACCGGCCTGATGACTCCTCACTGTCCCCTGTCTACCTGGCCGTGCTGCTGCTCCAGTTTCCTGCGGCTATGGAACCCTGACCTGTACACCGGACGTGCTACCCTGTCCCAGACCTACTGTTTTCGACTCTCTCTACTGCACCTGCTGTATCTAACTCTGAAAGATCGACTATGAAAAGCCAACTGACATTTAATCCTGAGGTGCTGACCTGTTGCACCCTCTACAACCACTGATTATTATTATTTGACCCTAATGGTCATCTATGAACGCTTGAACATCTTGGCCGTGTACTGTTATAATCTCCACCTGGCACAGCCAGAAGAGGACTGGCCACCCCTCAGATTCTGGTTCCTCTCTTGGTTTCTACATCTGCATTGCTTGCTGTTTGGGGTTTTAGGCTGGGTTTCTGTATAGCTCTTTGTCGGCTGATGTAAAAAGGGCTTTATAAATACATTTAATTGAAATTTGATTGACTTACCAGGATTGTACCACTCTGGGTTCTCGGGAGTTTTTCCTATTTCAAAATGAACAAACAAACAGTTATTTTCAACTATGCGAATGCAAGATTGAATGTGTAAAGGTCACCAAACATTTCCCCAAACTCTGACTCCTAAATGAGGGTTTCTTGTAAAAATGGACAGAGGACTGTTTATGTTGGCCAACCGGTTCAACATGGGTCAAGCAGACACTACACAAGAGACACTTTTGAATTGAAACTAAGGAGGAGCTAGGACAGGTTTACAATCACGTGTGTGTGTGTGTGTGTGTGTGTGTGTGTGTGTGTGTGTGTGTGTGTGTGTGTGTGTGTGTGTGTGTGTGTGTGGGGGATCTGGCAGACCCACTCCTGCCTGACGTCACAGTGAGTGTGTGTGTGTGTGGTTACCACGGGGGATCTGGCAGACCCACTCCTGCCTGACGTCACAGTGAGTGTGTGTGTGGTTACCACGGGGGATCTGGCAGACCCACTCCTGCCTGACGTCACAGTGAGTGTGTGTGTGGTTACCACGGGGGATCTGGCAGACCCACTCCTGCCTGACGTCACAGTGAGTGTGTGTGTGTGGTTACCACGGGGGATCTGGCAGACCCACTCCTGCCTGACGTCACAGTGAGTGTGTGTGTGTGGTTACCACGGGGGATCTGGCAGACCCACTCCTGCCTGACGTCACAGTGAGTGTGTGTGTGTGTGTGTGTGGTTACCACGGGGGATCTGGCAGACCCACTCCTGCCTGACGTCACAGTGAGTGTGTGTGGTTACCACGGGGGATCTGGCAGACCCACTCCAGCCTGAGTGTGTGTGTGTGTGGTTACGTCACAGTGAGTGTGTGTGTGTGTGTGTGTGGTTACCACGGGGGATCTGGCAGACCCACTCCAGCCTGACGTCACAGTGTGTGTGTGTGTGTGTGGTTACCACGGGGGATCTGGCAGACCCACTCCTGCCTGACATCACAGTGAGTGTGTGTGTGTGTGGTTACCACGGGGGATCTGGCAGACCCACTCCAGCCTGACGTCACAGTGTGTGTGTGTGTGTGTGGTTACCACGGGGGATCTGGCAGACCCACTCCAGCCTGACGTCACAGTGAGTGTGTGTGAGTGTGTGTGTGTGTGTGTGCGTGGTTACCACGGGGGATCTGGCAGACCCACTCCAGCCTGACGTCACAGTGAGTGTGTGTGTGTGGTTACCACGGGGGATCTGGCAGACCCACTCCAGCCTGACGTCACAGTGAGTGTGTGTGTGTGTGTGTGTGTGGTTACCACGGGGGATCTGGCAGACCCACTCCAGCCTGACGTCACAGTGAGTGTGTGTGTGTGTGTGGTTACCACGGGGGATCTGGCAGACCCACTCCAGCCTGACGTCACAGTGTGTGTGTGTGTGTGTGTGTGGTTACCACGGGGGATCTGGCAGACCCACTCCAGCCTGACGTCACAGTGTGTGTGTGTGTGTGTGTGTGGTTACCACGGGGGATCTGGCAGACCCACTCCAGCCTGACTTCACAGTGAGTGTGTGTGTGTGTGTGCGTGGTTACCACGGGGGATCTGGCAGACCCACTCCAGCCTGACGTCAGTGTGTGTGTGTGTGTGTGTGTGTGTGTGTGTGTGTGTGTGTGTGTGTGTGTGTGTGTGTGTGTGTGTGTGTGTGTGTGTGTGCGTGGTTACCACGGGGGATCTGGCAGACCCACTCCAGCCTGACGTCACAGTGGAATGGGGTGGCGTAGAACGGCAGATGAGGGAATTCGTGCATCAGGAAGACAAAAAAACTCTTTAAGGTTCCTTTCAGTGTCTGGTTAAAGAGAGAGAAAGAGACATTTGTTTCAAGACGACAAACCATTTCAGCATTGCCAGCAGCATACCACCGTGCATACCACTGCTGGCTTGCTTCTGAAGCTAAGCAGGGTTGGTCCTGGTCAGTCCCTGGATGGGAGACCAGATGCTGCTGGAAGTGGTGTTGGAGGGCCAGTAGGAGGCACTCTTTCCTCTGGTCTAAAAAAATATCCCAATGCCCCAGGACACTGCCCTGTGTAGGGTGCTGTCTTTCGGGAAGGGAAGTTAAACGGGTGTCCTGTCTCGCTGAGATCATTAAAAAGATCCCATGACACTTATATCGTAAGAGTAGGGGTGTTAACCCTGGTGTCCTGGCTAAATTCCCAATCTGGCCCTCAAACCATCACGGTCACCTAATAATCCCCAGTTTACAATTGGCTCATTCACCCCCTTCCTCTCCCCTGTAACTATTCCCCAGGTCGTTGCTGCAAATGAGAACGTGTTCTCCGTCAACTTACCTGGTAAAATAACAGATAAATAAAATCGATATGACAACTGTAGACAGATATTCATCGCCAACATGTTTCTGGGCCAGTGGCTTTTATAGGTAGTAAAACTCCTGGCCCTGGTGATAATGACAGTGAAATGTAGGAAGAAGCTGACATGGACACAGAATGAGGGCGGGTTTAAGTAGTGACAATTGTCACGACCGCCCACCAGCAGCTACTCTGCAGTGTTGAGGCCGTATTCCAGTATCTGAACCAACCCACCTTAAAGGCTGTGCAGCCCCGGTTGTACTCGTCATCCTCGTGGAACTCTTGGGGGAAAATGGCCATGGACACCTTCGGATGAATCACGACATGTATATTATAATAATGGTTACTCATTATAGTCTCTCTACGTGAGTTACACACTGAGGTACAATGTTTTTGTCCTCTACTCACAGGCCTGTTGTCGCTCCATTCCCAGGAACCAGCAGCTGGGTTTCTCCTGTTTAACCCCACCCAGAAGAACCGGTCATCACTGGGACAGACACAAACACCGTTAACAAACATATCATTCTCACATCTTTTTTTTTTTGGGGGGGGGTTATTAAAATGTTTGTGTGCTCTAAAAGGCAGTGTTTAAACAATGTTCCAGTGTCTTAAGTATATTGTTGCTAGTGATTGAACCGTTCCGCTGCAGAGCATTGCAGGACAGGGTGTGTCCTGGTATGAACCATACGTGTTACTTTTGACTGGAATCCGCTCACATTAGCGTAAAGACGATGATCCTGTGTGAATTTGAAAACACAGATGCGTGTGGTAACTGTGTTGGGTGTTGGGGACAGTTACACTGGTGGGAACTAGAGCGGTGTGTAAGCTCTGACCTACGAGCGATATGGCAGTGTGGTGTGTACTGCATAAAGCTGGCATTAAGTTGCTGTTGTTGGAATGTGACTATAAACATACATTCACATTGTTTAGGTGAGGTGGCTAGACCAGTCTGACTATTGTGATTGAGTTTGTGTTACCGCAGAGAGGAAAAGAATGACGTGTGTGCGTGCATGTGAGTATATGCGCAAGTGGTAGGTGCAGCGTGTGTGTGTGTGTGTGTGTGTGTGTGTGTGTGTGTGTGAGTATATGCGCAAGTGGTAGGTGCAGTGTGTGTGTGTGTGTGCATGTGAGTATATGCGCAAGTGGTTGGTGCAGCGTGTGTGTGTGTGTGTGTGTGTGTGCAGGTGAGTATATGCGCAAGTGGTAGGTGCAGCGTGTGTGTGTGTGTGTGCGTGTGTGTGTGTGTGTGCCTGTGAGTATATGCGCAAGTGGTAGGTGCAGCGTGTGTGTGGGTGTGTGTGTGCACGATAGGCCCCTACCTGATGGAGTCTCTCATAACATAGTGCAGGGCTTTCATCTCCTGTGGGTGGTTGAAGCTGGGCAGATGGGCCCCCAGGGCCTCACAGAACCTCTCTGCCTCCTCCCAGGACCGCTTACGACTCAGCCTCTCCTCGTGGAACACCTGGCACAGCATTGCCATGGTTACCAATACTAACACACCAAGACCCTACGGTAATGTTGTTATAACACACTAACATACCGCAATTAGGTCACCATGAGACCTCAATGTGCAACGACACAGTAACTTAAACCAACACGGACACTAAGGCGCATCGAGTGGACACTGCTGAGTGAAGTAAACTGGATCTGCGTCAATTCATTTCAAGGACACACACAGGCCGACACATACCTTGTAGCAGTAGGAAATGCCAGGCCTGGATGTCCATCCATCGGGACAGGGGAGGTTAGGGTCAGGCTCAGGCTCCAGGGGCTGTGGAGCGGCGATGTCTCTCTTACAGATGGAGCCAGCTTTAAACATGGTGCAGTTCTTTACCACCCATTTACCCAGAGGCTTGGCTGTGGACATCACTGCACAGCCCCCTGCTAGGGCTGAAACACACACAGACACACACGTAAGTAACTCGCATACACACGTATGTAACACACACAGACACGCACGTAACTCATGCACACCAATCACTCGTTTCTCTCCATTTCTCACCACTGAAACCCCAACAAGGTTAAACCCTCAACCAATTACAGAATACTTCTCAGTCGGGACTAACCTGGTTCAAACACGCCCCAGTTGGTGTATGTGACGTTGGTTTCTGAGCCATCCTGAGCGACCCACTGGTACTCCCCTGAAGTCTTTATGTCCCGGAGGCCCGTCCAGAAATACTGTCTCTTTACGTTGATCTCTTCTGCAAGGAGTCTATTGATGAAGGCCTGCTCAAACCTGTGGAGAACACATTGAGGAACGATTGAGCCTTGCGTCCTAAATGGCACCCTATACCCTATATAGTGCACTACTTTAGACCTTGCAAGAGGGAACAAGACAATTAGTGAGACCGCACTGAATGTTGAGAGTTGATGTGGAATGCCGATGGGTTTTGGCACCTTCTCTGAAATACAGCATTGACTTGACAGTGGCTGGACAATACAGAGCTAAAAGGAGGAAGGAAAGAGACAACGAGGAGTGGCTGTACCTGTTGTTTATGGTGAGGTCACACCTGTCCCTGAACGACACTTCTTTAGAGTCCACTTTGTAGCACGAGTTCCCATGTCTCCTCCAGTCCTTCAGGAAGGGGAAGAGATGTAAACAAAACGAATAAATGAAATCAATAATCATTGAACTGTTACCCTACAGCTAGACGCCATTTGTTGTTTGTCGTCAGAAATAAATAAAAAATAAAAAATGAATAAATTAAACAAATGAAATCAATCAAAAGAGCTCGACAAGGTACAGCGTGTCCTGGGAAGAGGAGGTTGGGACTGGGGAACAATGCTTACCCCTTCAGGAGGGCATCCTGTCGTAGAAGACTCATTCACCTCTCCTTTCTTCTGACACATGAAAGGCAGCTCCTGGGTACAGCTCCCAACCCTCCAGCCATGAGACTGGACAACAGAAAAAGGAGATAACGGCATGGGTCTAGAGATACCGTACATAGACTTCCTTTAGGGGTTGTAAATGCCCAACATTTAAGGTCTGCAATGAGTACAATGTCATGTTGATGAAATGAAGTGAGCAATGGGACCAACTGCCTATTTCTTAGCAAATGGTTAACCTGTCAAAGCATGTTATTGTTGAAACATATCCAGAAGTAAACAAGCAAGATCTGTTGTAGGCTAAACCATCTTGCATAATGAACACACACACACACACACACACACACACACACACACACACACACACACACACACACACACACACACACACACACACACACACACACACACACACACACACACACACACACACACACACACACACACACACACACACACACACCTCTCCAAAGTAGTAGACACAGTGAGAGTGTCCTGAGGGTTGGATAGGATGATTCCGGTCCCAGTAGGTGAAGGAGACAGGTGTCTCGTCAACCCAGCTAAGGATGGCTGGGTTCCCCGTCCCGTTCAGACCGATCCACACGCCCAACACATCTCGTGATTGGTTTCGCTGAGTGTGCGGTGTACCTGCATGGAACTGAGTGCTGATCATCTCCATGCTGTCCAGGCTGTGTAGACTGACCAGGCCTCCTCCGATGGTCTTACAGTAATTTTCGGCCTGAGCAAACATCTTCGGTTCATCCATCACCAGCTTGTAACAGAACATGTTCCAAGGGGCCCAGCCCTCGTCACATATGGTGGATTTATACACCAAAGGCTCTGCAGAGAAACACAAGATCAAGAAAAGATGGATAGAAATAATATTGTGTGAGTTAAAAGGCTAGGATGGCCTGACATGTAAATCAAACATTTGAGCACTTGGAAGAGCACTCTAAAGATAAAAAACAGAGGGAAAAATACAGTTGAATTGAGTTGCAAATCTAGGATGGCCTTCAAATGTAAAGTGCTTCAGCACCTTGGAAAAGTGCTACATAAATCCCTTTGGCAGAGGACAGAAATACAGTGTATCTAATTGGAGGATAAAAGAGTAAGACCTTCCCTATTAATGTGATAAACTGGTTGACTCTCACCTGTTGCTACCGACTGGGTGACGTTGACGTTTTTCTTACAGATGTAGGGAAGTTTTTTATCGCAGACCTCACTCTCGTAGTAGTTTTTCGAATTCATGAATCCACAGTCTGACTCCCTAAGGATCGATGTGTGTGGCATCCCTACACACACACACACACACACACACACACACACACACACACACACACACACACACACACACACACACACACACACACACACACACACACACACACACACACACACACACACAATCTTAGTTTAGCTTTCCTAATGACGCAGCAAATCAGTAGTTATTTCTGTTTGTTTATCAAAGTTAGCAGGCTTGCTCATTGATACTGCTTTGTAGTAAACTCCTCGGTACTGAGGGTTGACAAAAACACAACCCAGAGAGGTCAAAGGGCTCTGAGGAAGGACAGTGACTGTCACGCCCTGATCGGTTTCATCTGTCTTTGTGCTTGTCTCCAGGTGCCGCCCATCTTCCCCGTTATCCCCTGTGTATTTATACCTGTGTTCTCTGTTGCCAGTTTTCTCCTGTCTTGTCTTAATTCCTGTTTTCTAGTTTTTCTAGTGACCCCTCTGCCTGACCTGACCCTGCCTGCAGTCTTGTACCTTTACCCCACTATTCTGGATTACCAACCTCTGCCTGACCTGACCCTGCCTGCAGTCTTGTACCTTTACCCCACTATTCTGAATTATCGACCTCTGCCTGACCTGACCCTGCCTGCAGTCTTGTACCTTTACCCCACTATTCTGAATTATCGACCTCTGCCTGACCTGACCCTGCCTGCAGTCTTGTACCTTTACCCCACTATTCTGAATTATCGACCTCTGCATGACCCGACCCTGCCTGCAGTCTTGTACCTTTACCCCACTATTCTGAATTATCGACCTCTGCCTGACCCGACCCTGCCTGCAGTCTTGTACCTTTACCCCACTATTCTGAATTATCGACCTCTGCCTGACCCGACCCTGCCTGCAGTCTTGTACCTTTACCCCACTATTCTGAATTACCGACCTCTGCCTGACCCGACCCTGCCTGCAGTCTTGTACCTTTACCCCACTATTCTGAATTATCGACCTCTGCCTGACCCGACCCTGCCTGCAGTCTTGTACCTTTACCCCACTATTCTGGATTACCGACCTCTGCCTGACCCGACCCTGCCTGTCGTCCTGCACCTTTGCTCCTGTTGTTGTAATAAACATTGTTACTTCGAAACATGAAACGTGATAATGACGTCATCACCACTCTGACACAGCAGTCGCCCCAACTGGCAGCATATTCCCATATACAGTGCACTACTTTTGACTAGGCCACGTGCTAATGGTTATATACAGAGGCCCATTCAGGCAAGTTGACTTGTTGTTCAAGCTCGTTCACGACAGTCCTCAAGCACACACACTGCCTGTCCCTGTGCAGTGCTGCATCCAGTCACAACGACCCTCCCTCCCTGCCTGCTCACAACACAACGCTGGCCTCTGTGTTTCCCTGGTGGCATTGTAACACAGGCTGGAGAATGAGATGAGTGCCAGGCAGTAGGGTGGTATGATTGTGGCATACCTGTACCAACCAATGCGTGTACTATACAGTATATGTGCCACGGCTATATCGTTGTACTATAAATAGTTGTAACCTAGTTGTGACATTGCTATATATGTATCATAGTACCATATATGTACCATAGTTGTACCATGGTTATTACATAGTTGTACCACAGTTGTACAAAGTACCATACTAACGTCCTCACCGTTGTCCCAGCGCACGTTGTTGAGGGGTGAGCCGTCTGACCACTGCCAGCCCTGAGACGAGTCCAGCTGGTGTAGGCCGATCCACATCCTGTCTGGCCTGCTGTTATGGGCCACGTCCACTTCAGTCCACACAGAACAGAGACAAGACAAGATTAGACAAGCTAATCTAGCTACAAAGTAAATGACGGAATCTTCATTTTTACTGACCTTGAGGGCATATATCATATCTGCAATTAGTCAATAAAAAAATAGCTATGTTTTACCCCCTCTTAACAGTCAGGGAAATAGGTTCCTTATATGTCTTCTAACCTGGGATAATAGTGTAATAATGATGGATGGTGATGGTTCTGAACAATAACAGTTGTGCTTGCTGTGCAGTGTCTCTCTTCTAAAAGCTTCCTTGTATAAATCTCCCTCTCTGTAATCCAATGAGATCAAATAACATCTGCAAAGTGCACCATCCTGCAGTGCACACAAAGACTTTCCTTTCCTGTGTGGTGAAGGAACAGTCATAGAGAAAGAGCTGTGACTGCTCTCTTTCTCTGAGGGTGTGGGTGCGCGCGCCCGCTCAGGCCGCAGCTGCTGCCAAAACTGAAGTGATGTAATGAAAACTGACAATGACCCGTGATATGTCTGTATTTTTGTTTCTAAACAATTGAGAGTGTAATTCCAGTGTGTCTAATCCTGAAAGTACAGGCACAAATACTACACTATAGACTCCTACACTACAATACTATTTTTGTGCCAAGTAGTTGTAGTCCCAAGTACTGTAGCCCCAATTACTTCCAAGTAAGTAGTATGTGCCGAGTAGTTCCAAGTATTGCATCTTTGCAGTACATGATTCATATTACTCTTCCTGTAATACAGGTTTGGGATGTTTGTTTTGTTTGAATGAGGCCATAGACAGCCACTATAGTGGAAGGCAGTCTTACAGATGGGGAAGGCTTGGTCCTCTGAGCTGGAGACGCTGAGCAGGTCAGCTCCCTGGCTGCGACAAGAGTCCAGCGCTTCCTGCCATGTCACCGCGACCTGGGACACAAACTCATAACAGGGTCCCTCCTCGGGGCCATCGAACAGGGCCTTGCAGCCTTCCTCTGTGAGAGAGATCAGAGAGGGGTTTCAGAATTGAGGTAGTATGTGTGTATGTCGGGGGTTTTGTGCGTATCCAACAATACCGCTGAACACATTGTTTTGCTACAGCATTTCTCAACTAGCATCCAACAGACAAATGTATCGTTCCATATTTCAGGAAAACTTATCGTCAAACATATGCCAAATAAAAACAGTGTCTGAACTAGAGGTCGACAGATTATGATTTTTCAACGCCGATACCGATACAGATGACAATTACAACAATACTGAATGAACACTTATTTTAACTTAATATAATACATCAATAAAATAAATTTAGCCCCAAATAAATAATGAAACATGTTCAATTTGGTTTAAATAATGCAAAAAACTAAGTGATGGAGAAGAAAGTAAAAGTGCAATACGTGCCATGTAAGAAAGCTAATGTTTAAGTTCCTTGCTCAGAACATGAGAACATATGAAAGCTGGTGGTTCCTTTTAACATGAGTCTTCAATATTCCCAGCTAAGAAGTTTTAGGTTGTAGTTATTATAGGACTATTTCTCTCTATATCATTTGTATTTCATATACCTTTGACTATTGGATGTTCTTATAGGCACTTTAGTATTGCCAGTGTAACAGTATAGCTTCTGTCCCTCTCCTCGCTCCTACCTGGGCTCGAACCAGGAACACATCGACAACAGCCACCCACTAAGCAGCGTTACCCATGCAGAGCAAGGGGAACAACCACTCCAAGTCTCAGAGCGAGTGATGCCTGAAAAGCTATTAGCGTGCACCCCGCTAACTAGCAAGCCATTTCACATCGGTTACACCAGCCTAATCTCAGGAGTTGATAGGCTTGAAGTCATAAACAGCTCAATGCTTGAAGCACAGTGAAGAGCTGCTGGCAAAACGCACTAAAGTGCTGTTTGAATGAATGCTTACGAGCCTGCTGGTGCCTACCATCACTCACTCAGACTGCTCTATCAAATCATAGACTTAATTATAACATACTAACACACAGAAATTTGAGCATTAGGTCATTAATATGGTTGAAACCGGAAACTATCATCTCGAAAACAAGACGTTTATTCTTTCAGTGAAATTCCGTACTTTATCCATAAGTCTAAATATTCCTGTGGCATCCATAAGTCTAAATATTCCTGTGGCATCCATAAGTCTAAATATTCCTGTTACATTGCACAACCTTCAATATTATGTCATAATTACGTAAAATCTGGCAAATTAGGCGACCCAAACTGTTGCATATACACTGACTCTGCGTGCAATGAAAGCAAGAGAAGTGACACAATTTCACCTGGTTAATATTGCCTGCTAACCTGGATTTCCTTTAGCTAAATATGCAGGTTTAAAAATATATACTTCTGTGTATTGATTTTAAGAAAGGCATTGATGTTTATGGTTAGGTACACCATAAGCAACGACTGTCCTTTGTCACGAATACGCACCGCATCGATTATATGCAATGCAGGACACGCTAGATAAACTAGTAATATCATCAACCATGCGTAGTTAACTAGTGATTATGATTGATTGATTGTTATTTATAAGATAAGTTTAATGCCAGCTAGCAACTTATCTTGCTTACTGCTTTTGTGTTACAGGCAAGCTCCTCGTGGAGTGCAATGTAATCAGGTGGTTAGAGTGTTGGACTAGTTAACTGTATGAAATACCAAAATATATTTTATTTTAAGTACTCTACTAGTACTAGTTCCAGTAATCATTATATGTGAAGGGAAACGGTGCAAGAAGACTAGTTGTAGATTGATTCCAGAATCATGATTTGTGTCTATAAACGTACCATGTTTTAAACAATATCCCATCTTTTTGTCAGCGTCAAAGTCGGAGGTTGTGGAACACCAGTATAGTCCAGGTGATTGGTCGTCGGGGAGGCACTCGTGGTACCAGCTGCCGTTGTAGTGGAAGGGAAACTCACAGGGCTCCCCGGTCGACGTCCCATTGGTGGTGTGGACAACTATGGGTAGAGGAGAAAAAATCATTAGAATCAATCCCATGGCACCCATTTCAAATGAGTTTATTAGGAATATTGGAGGCAGTATTCAATCTGGACAAATCTAAAGATACGACCTCGCACAGTTTGACTGTCAACTCAACTGGATTTAGTATGTAGGACAGGTCTGTGTACAGGTCCTTAATGTAGGAGAACACATTAATTGAATACAAAAGCTGCTGCTTTCAACGGAGGGCCAGAGTTTAGATCATGTTAAACTGTATCATTTAGCAGAAGTCTACTGGCAAACAACTGGCATACAGTGCCATAGATACGATTTCAAATGGAACAGGGTCAAGGGTATTTATTTAATGTGATGCGCAGGGGGCATCAATTGGGTATGGCACAGTATGGCAGTCACCATACCCTAGTTCAACACCAACAATTTAAAATAGGTGACTAAAATCATTCTAATGCAGATTAAAATGCAAATGCAGTGTAGCAATATTGGCGGGCGAGCATTAGAACATTGTGGACAGCTCTGAGGCAGGCTGTCTGTCGCTAGTAGAGAACATGTTTTAGGACGCGTCGGAGCGAGAGGAAAGGCTGTCTGTCTATCGCTAGTAGAGAACATGTTTTAGGACGCGTTGGAGCGAGAGGAAAGGCTGTCTGTCGCTAGTAGAGAACATGTTTTAGGACGCGTAGGAGCGAGAGGAAAGGCTGTCTGTCGCTAGTGGAGAACATGTTTTAGGACGCGTCGGAGCGAGAGGAAAGGCTGTCTGTCTATCGCTAGTAGAGAACATGTTTTAGGACGCGTCGGAGCGAGAGAAAAGGCTGTCTGTCGCTAGTAGAGAACATGTTTTAGGACGTGTCGGACCGAGAGGAAAGGCTGTCTGTCGCTAGTAGAGAACATGTTCTAGGACGCGTCGGAGCGAGAGAAAAGGCTGTCTGTCGCTAGTAGAGAACATGTTTTAGGACGCGTCGGAGCGAGAGAAAAGGCTGTCTGTCGCTAGTAGAGAACATGTTTTAGGACGCGTTGGAGCGAGAGGAAAGGCTGTCTGTCGCTAGTAGAGAACATGTTTTAGGACGCGTCGGAGCGAGAGGAAAGGCTGTCTGTCGCTAGTGGAGAACATGTTTTAGGATGCGTCGGAGCGAGAGGAAAGGCTGTCTGTCGCTAGTAGAGAACATGTTTTAGGACGCGTTGGAGCGAGAGGAAAGGCTGTCTGTCGCTAGTAGAGAACATGTTTTAGGACGCGTTGGAGCGAGAGGAAAGGCTGTCTGTCGCTAGTAGAGAACATGTTTTAGGACGCGTTGGAGCGAGAGGAAAGGCTGTCTGTCGCTAGTAGAGAACATGTTTTAGGACGCGTCGGAGCGAGAGGAAAGGCTGTCTGTCGCTAGTGGAGAACATGTTTTAGGACGCGTCGGAGCGAGAGGAAAGGCTGTCTGTCTATCGCTAGTAGAGAACATGTTTTAGGACGCGTCGGAGCGAGAGAAAAGGCTGTCTGTCGCTAGTAGAGAACATGTTTTAGGACGTGTCGGACCGAGAGGAAAGGCTGTCTGTCGCTAGTAGAGAACATGTTCTAGGACGCGTCGGAGCGAGAGAAAAGGCTGTCTGTCGCTAGTAGAGAACATGTTTTAGGACGCGTCGGAGCGAGAGAAAAGGCTGTCTGTCGCTAGTAGAGAACATGTTTTAGGACGCGTCGGAGCGAGAGGAAAGGCTGTCTGTCTATCGCTAGTAGAGAACATGTTTTAGGACGCGTCGGAGCGAGAGGAAAGGCTGCAGTGAACAACGCAACCTTTCTCTCAAAACAGTGCAGAGGTGGAAAATGGCTGTAGATAGCTAGAAAACTGCTGTTTGACTTGAAAGGAAACAAAACTAGAGTTTTGTGTGTAGCAGCTAACCGCTGTATGACGTGTTTGTAGATTGTTAAGTCCCCTATCGACTGAGCCAAATGAAGCTACAGCAGCCAAGGTGATAAAGGCCGGAGTCAATTAAGCTGTTCTCCAAATTGTATTTTAGAGTTTTTAAAATTGTGTAGAAATGCAGCAAATGAGCTTCGACTTGATAAACAAAAATCCCTTTGCCCCTGTCACGTTACCATACCCTACGTTTAGTTAAAATGACAGGCCTTGCTGAGTCATATTAGCCGTGTTAACAAACACGGTTACAAGGAAGACTATGCTAATTCTGGTTGGAAAGACTCCCCTTCAATTCCAAACGGAACTAATAAAACATCTGACGGCCAAGCAGAGTACAGTGCACCTGAATATTAGCATACAACAGACCATGCTAAATCTATTGTCTCCAAGTAATACAAGATGTTGTTCATAAAGATATTAATGTAAAGGTACACTACCGTCCAAAAGTTTGGGGTCACTTAGAAATGTCCTTGTTTTTGAAAAAAAAAAATAAATAAAATTGTCCATTAAAATAACATCAAATTGATCCGAAATACAGTGTAGACATAGTTAATGTTGTAAATGACTATTGGAGCTGGAAATAGCTGATTTTGAATGGTATATCTACAGAGTCCCATTATCAGCAACCATCACTCCTGGGTTACAATGGCACGTTGTGTTAGCTAATCCAAGTTGATTATTTTAAAACCCTAATTGATCATTAGAAAACCACCTTTGCCGTTATGTTAGCGCAGCTAAAAACTGCTGTGCTAATTAAAGAAGCAATAAAACTGGCCTTCTTTGGACCAGTTGAGTATCTGGAGCATCAACATTTGTGGGTTCAATTACAGACTCAAAATGGCCAAAAATAAAGAACTTTCTTCTGAAACTCGTCAGTCTATTCTTGTTCTGCGAAATTAAGGTTATTCCATGCGAGAAACTGCCAAGAAACTGAAGATCTCGTACAATGCTGTGTACTACTCCCTTCGCAGAACAGCGCAAACTGGCTCTGACTAGAATAGAAAGAGGAGTGGGAGGCCCCAGTGCACAACTGAGCAAGAGGACAAGTATATTAGAGTGTCTAGTTTGAGAAACAGACGCCTTCACAAGCCCTCAACTGGCAGCTTCATTGAACAGTACCCGCAAAACACCAGTCTCAACGTCAACAGTGAAGAGGCGACTCCGAGATGCTGGCCTTCTAGGCAGAGTTGCAAAGAAAAAGACATATCTCAGACTGGCCAATAAAAAGAAAAGATTAAGATGGACAAAAGAACACAGACACTGGACAGAGGAAGATTGGAAAGAAGTGTTATGGACAGACAAATCTAAGTTTGAGGTGTTCGGATCACAAAGAACATTTGTGAGATGCAGAAAAAAAATGACAAGATGCTGGAGGAGGGCTTGACCACATCTGTCAAGCATGGTGGAGGCAATGTGATGGTCTGGGGGTGGGGGTGCTATGGTGGTGGTAAAGTGGGAGATTTGTACAGGGTAAAAGGAATCTTGAAGAAGGAAGACTATCACTCCATTTTGCAATGCCATGCCATACCCTGTGGACGGCGCTTATTTGGAGACAATTTCCTCCTACAGGAGGACAGTGACCCAAAGCACAGCTCCAAACTATGCAATAACTATTTGGGGAAGAAGCAGTCAGCTGTCTATAATGGAGTGGCCAGCACAGTCACCGGATCTCAACCCTATTGAGCTGTTGTGGGAGCAGCTTGACCGTATGGTATGTAAGAAGCGCCCATCAACACAATCCAACATGTGGGAGGTGCTTCAGGAAGCATGGGGTGAAATCTCTTCAGATTACCTCAACAAATTGACAACTAGGATGCCAAAGGTCTGCAAGGCTCTAATTGCTGCAAACGGAGGATTCTTTGACAAAAGCAAAGTTTGAAGGACACAATTATTATTTCAATTAAAAATCATTATTTAAAACCTTGTCAACAACTTGACTATATTTCCTATTCATTTTGCAACTCATTTCATTGATGTTTTCAAGGAAAACAAGAACATTTCGAAGTGACCCCAAACTTTTGAACGGTAGTGTATATCTAAGTTCAGCGCATTCTTGTAAAATGTGGCTAGAGGTTTTATACATGTAAATAAGCATAGATAGTTTTGCCCATCTCATGTAGGCCTATGTTTATTATATTCTATTATGCTCTATTCTATTCCATTAGGAGAATAAGCCGCTCAGAGGACAGAACACACTCAGAGGACAGAACACACTCAGAGGACAGAACACACTCAGAGGACAGAACACACTCAGAGGACAGAACACACTCAGAGGACAGAACACACTCAGAGGACAGAACACACTCAGAGGACAGAACACACTCAGAGGGCAGAACACACTCAGGGGGCAGAACACACTCAGAGGACAGAACACACTCAGGGGGCAGAACACACTCAGGGGGCAGAACACACTCAGAGGACAGAACACACTCAGAGGACAGAACACACTCAGGGGGCAGAACACACTCAGGGGGCAGAACACACTCAGGGGGCAGAACACACTCAGGGGGCAGAACACACTCACTGCGCATCGGCCGCTGGCAGATATTATCGGTCGACTCGTCCCTCCTCCAGGCGTCTGAGGAGTCGCGCTTGGCACTGACCAGCCCGTCGGTCACCGTGAGGCCCATCTGGTCTACCGTATAGATGGCCCCGTCCAGGCAGCGCCACAACAGCATGGTGTTCTCCATGGGGCTACAGCTGAACAGAGACAGGGCCTTGGTCTTCTCCTCCAGACCCAAGCACTGGGACGTGCCCACGTGGAAGAGACGGTGGCCGGACCCCCACTTCCACTGGGACCCCCTGGAGCCGTCACACTCCCCCAGGGTCACGTTGAACCCGGACCCTCCAGACTTAGCCCCTGCTATCCCGGAAACTCCAGTCCCAGACGTGGACGTAGCTACCAGGCACTTCCCTGTGCTCACATGCTGTATGGTGAAGGTGTCGTTACCTGGAAATGATCATGAACATGAGTAAATATAGTGATATTATAGTCATAATAAAAGTGTTAGTAAGTATAGTGACATCACTACAACGATATAAGTTCACTCAACAAAATATTTTAGTATGTTTACAATAGATTTTTGTTTCACTATTCATTCGAATGCTTGGTCGATATCTACAACGTCCCATCTAATTGTCAGCTTAGCTGCTGGTTCTCTTTTCCTAAATACAGCTTGCCGTGGAGGCAGGGAACCAAGACTCAATTTCAAGGCAATCAACAAGTCAGATAAGCAACCTTGGCGTGATCCTGGACAACACCCTGTCGTTCTCAACTAACATCAAGGCGGTGGCCCGTTCCTGTAGGTTCATGCTCTACAACATCCGCAGAGTACGACCCTGCCTCACAGAGGAAGCGGCGCAGGTCCTAATCCAGGCACTTGTCATCTCCCGTCTGGATAACTGCAACTCGCTGTTGGCTAGGCTCCCTGCCTGTGGCATTAAACCCCTTCAACTCATCCAGAACGCCGCAGCCCGTCTGGTGTTCAACCTTCCCAAGTTCTCTCACGTCACCCCGCTCCTCCGTTCTCTCCACTGGCTTCCAGTTGAAGCTCGCATCCGCTACAAGACCATGGTGCTTGCCTACGGAGCTGTGAGGGGAACGGCACCTCAGTACCTCCAGGCTCTGATCAGGCCCTACACCCAAACAAGGGCACTGCGTTCATCCACCTCTGGCCTGCTCGCCTCCCTACCACTGAGGAAGTACAGCTCCCGCTCAGCCCAGTCAAAACTGTTCGCTGCCCTGGCCCCCCAATGGTGGAACAAACTCCCTCACGACGCCAGGACAGCGGAGTCAATCACCACCTTCCGGAGACACCTGAAACCCCACCTCTTTAAGGAATACCTAGGATAGGTTAAGTAATCCCTCTCACCCCACCCCCCCTAAGTTTTAGATGCACTATTGTTAAGTGACTGTCCCACTGGATGTCATAAGGTGAATGCACCAATTTGTAAGTCGCTCTGGATAAGAGCGTCTGCTAAATGACTTAAATGTAAATGTAATCATCTAAACACGCAAGGGGTCTATTGGGCCTGTGCTTTTCATGGTCTCCAACATTGATTGCTGATAATATTCTCAGTGCTCAGGCCAATTGCTTTTATCCTCCCATCATGTGGCAGCCTTACATCCATTAAACATTCTACCAACAATACAGAGTGGTTTTATCATTTCCTAATCTGGACTAAAGAATGTCATTGAATTAGAGGCCAATTGAATACAACTGGGTATGATGTTTCACTCTGAAACACTTTCGATGAGCTGAAAATAGCCTTTATTTTCAACAATTAGATACAGTATAAAGTGTGCAAATGTGAACGTGCACGTGTAATAAGGAAGACCATATAAGGAACTATTAAACAGTAAACAACATATAATTAAATGGTTTAATTTTCCATAATGTATTGACCTGATTCACTGAACAAACTAGGAAGAAAAACCCGACTGACAGTAGCTGTCGTAAATGTAAAACCAGAAACGATATAATGTGTACTGTATAATTGTCACGCCCTGATCTGTTTCCCCTGTCTCTGTGATTGTCTCCACCCTCCTCCAGGTGTCACCTGTTTTCCCCCATTAGTCCCCAGTGTATTTATCCCTGTGTTTCCTGTCTCTCTGTGCCAGTTCATCTTGTTTTGCCAAGTCAACCAGCGGTTTTTCTAGCTCCTATTTTTCCCAGTCCTCCTGGTTTTGACCCTTGCCTGTCCTGACCACTCTGCCTGTTCTGACCTCGAGCCTGCCTATCGCCTGGTACTGTTTGGACTTCCGCCTGTCCCTGACCTGCCTTTTGACCAACCTCTTTTGTTCTAATAAATATCGGAGCTTAACCATCTGCCTCCTGTGTCTGCCGTTGGGTCTCGCCTTGTGCCTTTACAATAATAGGTTAGCAGTTGAACTCAGAAGCAAAACAGACTGCATCTCTGAGTTGAACATATTCAGCCTATGATGAGTATGAGATTAGCTATTTATAAACTGGTACTGCAACATTGTGTGTGTCTAATAAGGTGGCCTATGCTCATTAAAGAGAGGCTTACTGGGAGAGAGTGAGAGAACTGTAACGTATGATCATGCAAACTGTTTTTACAGTTACACCAATAACAACCACATTCTGCAACATTTGGAACACTTCAACTGCGTGCAACCTTGCAGCAATGACTTTGCACCATTGTACCAAATACTCAATAGCAGTATTGCCAACTAATTTTCAGGGTAAATTGCTAGAGGCAGGTTGATTTGTTGCTAAATTGCGTTGTGATGTCATTGCGTGATATCGTAAAACAGCGTCATTAAGTGACATACACAATAACGTTACTCAAATTGACTGGCCATCTCGTCAACAAATATGATTTGACATTCATTTTGTTCAGGTACAGACTATTTTTGATTGAGACATGTTGATTGATGTTGTAAGTTATGTTCAAGATCAAACATTCGTAACCAACTATATTCATTGGGTTTTGCTCGTAGAACCCGTACCACTGCTGCTGCAGTCAGCCAACAATGATGATTTGCAATTTACTGAAATTGCTGCTGCCTGTGCACGAGCTGAGCGCCTGCTGCTGACGTCACTCACAATTCACTTTTGCAGCCATGCACGTGTGTTGTGACTGAGTGTGTGACAGAGAAAATCATGTGTGTGTCGTTTAGAGGGAAAATGCATGCATTTTAGCGTTTGAGTCACTTTTCAAAAGTTGCTAATATTTCCAAATACATTTTTAAATGTAGCCACATTTGTTGCATGATGATGTTTGAAAAAAAAGTTGCCAGTGTAGTCTGAAAATTTGGTAAATCTAGCAACAAAATGTTTAAATGGGCATCACTGCTCAAATAGGGCTGCACATTTTAAACGCCAGAGGAGTTTCAAGAGGTCGTTATTTTAATTATGATGGATATACTTTATAAAATGGTCATTACGCATTTTGAAAGCAGATGCGAAATGAGGAAATTGATTATACGGCAAGCGTACGTTACTTCCTGCTTTTGAAATTGAACAAAGGGGCTTGAAGTCCCATTATTGAACCTAAACCCCATTCAAAACAATAATGTGCTTACCACGGACTCTCTAAGTAGCAGTTGAGCCTATGGAAACGCGATTATCTTTCAAAGAGTTTAGCCAGGAACGGGGCGCGCATGCCTAGTGATGAAAATGGAAAGCACCCTACTTACCGGAATATGTAGTTGATGCGCAAGTTCCAAAACAAATCGTTTTATCACAAAAGAATAAGACAAAACATAGGTAAAATGTTGCTTGGAGTGTCATTTTCTCTATGGTTATAATACCACGTCTTCTCTATTCGGATTCACACGTCTCCAGTAGCCAGCCTACAGTTTGCGCATACCCAATTCTGCGTTTTAAAGTAACACGAGCTACTTTAAACTTGTTGACTGACAGTTGGTTGTGACTATCCTCAAGTCCGCTTCCTAGGCTGTTACGGTGTTCTGCGTTTTTCCCCATGGAAAATTGCGAGCTTGTGATTCGCCAATATTAAACTACGCATAACAGGACCACTCCCAGTCTGCGAACTGAAAATAACAACTGAATTGATGTTATTTTGCAATATAATACACAATTCACAGTACGTGTGTATTATGCGGAGTCAACGACAAAAGACACTGATAAACAAAGAAAAGTATGTTGATGCTGCGTCTCCGACATTCATAAGCCACTGTCAATTCTCTCAAAGACAAGCAAATAAGAACAGCAATGAAAATCATGCAGTGAATCATCACAGGCCAGTCCGTAGATGCCATTGCCAGACAAAATCATTTCTCCCAAATGGCACCATATGCCCTATATAGTGCACTACATTTGACCAGAGCCCTATGTGTCCTCTTCAAAAGTAGTGCACTAAATAGGGAATAGGATGCCATTTGGAACCTAAAGAGAGACCCACGAGTCCATCCTACTCACTTCTCCCTCTTCCACATGATGTCACCCCTGCCCTAGTCCCTCACCACACAGCATCTCAATGCAAATAACTAATTTCAAAGCAAATATGGTATAAATAAACAGGATAAAGACAATATTCGGATACCACCCCCACAGTGCACTGCAGACCATCTCAATGCAGATGACTCATTTCAAAGCCAACGTGGTATAGCAAGACACAGTTCAGATACAACTTGGGATACAGCTTCATTTTTATTTACACTGAACTGAAGGCACATAAGTATGTGTTACGAACATTATCAATACAAAATAACAAAAGACAGTAAACATTTTCAAGCATCCGTGTTATCCTCTTCCATGTGTTTCTTTCCACACAACAGAAAAACCTACATCAACATATTTCATATCTAATAACTCCGTGTACCCAATATAGAACGACGACAACAGGTAACACAGCAAAGACTGCACCTCTTAATAAACAACCCACACATAAGTCTACTTAGAATACTGGATTCATTCTCAAAGAGCTACCATTTTATATAACCACACTTTGTTAACTTCATTTTGGTTTCATCAATAAAAGTTTCTTTGCTCCTACATTATGACAGACGTGTGGACCAAATGAACAAAATGGAAGTGAATGACAAATATTTTTCTTGTAACGATAAATAATAAAACATAAATAAATGCCTGCATTTTTCTCTTTACTTTTTCTTCCCTTCCTCTTATGAATATCATGTATGTACTTATAAGCCACTTAAGAAATACTGTGAGGGTGCGAGCGTGTGTTCTGTGTGTAGGGAAATACGCAACAGGAATGCACATAAACAAACAAAAAAAACCTCTAAACTAAAACATCATCTTTCCGTATGGCATTAATGGAGTTTTGTGCAATAAAGTGCTGACAAAGAAACACCGTACTTTAATGACACTTTTTGATTTCAAAAACACAACTTGAAATTGATTTGGGGTCTTATTTCTGTTCATAAATGTAACAAATATTTTAAAAAATACATAGAAGATGACTTCAGAATGTATTGCAAAAGTATGACTTGGTCTTTGCTGTAAAGAACAACTGAATCGCGGCCATTGTTATCTTAAACAAGTATAAAATAGTTTTGGGTCCTGTACACGTCATTACAGAAAACTAAAAACTGTACTCTCAAATACAGTGGGCACCAGCGTTAGTGGGAGCAGTTGGCATTGTACCATAATAACGAATCAGCAAGTTAACAGTGCAAAGAATATCTATCGACTTCCAACGGATACATTAGAATGACAGCACCTTTCAAAGTTACTTGGGACAACGGCACTAATCCTTTGTAGACAAAACTTACTTCACATGAAGATGCACTCCCTCACTCTCAGGCACACGATTGGTTCCTAATTCATCAACTACTTGTATAAAGCACAGGAGGTTGGTGGCATCTGAATTGGGGAGAACGGGCTCCTTTGTAATGACCGGAGTTGAATGGTATCAAATACATCAAACGCGTGGTTTCCATGGTTTCCAGATGTCTGATGCCATTCCATTTGCTCATTTCCTGCCATTATTACGAGCAGTTCTCCCCTCAGCCGCCTCCTGTGGGATTCAAGTGGATAAAGCTAATTGGGCTCTGACATTATCCTCTACGTTCCCTTGCTGTGGTCCATTTCGGACTCCACAGAGACATACCAATGTTCACAGTCATACAGAGAGTTCGGCCCATTCCCATGCTTTACCCAACTTTCGAGAACGCCACCATTTTGCTGTCTTCCAATAAGTCCTATAGTGCATCTGAAAAAGGCACCGTATTCCCTATAGAGTGCACTACTTTTGACCAAAGCCGTGCACCTATATAGGGGAACGAGGGCCATTTCGGACACAGCCCTATTCTCCAGAGTGAGCTTCCAGATCTGCGATGAGAACGTTTCCATCGGAGTCTGTGGCCTGGGAACTAGTATGTCTGTAGTACGCGTTTCCCAGGGACGGCAGTCTGCGGAAGCGCATCACGTTCCTCTTGTAGACGAACCAGAGCGCCGCCACCAGCACGGCGAAGATCAGCATGGCCACCAGGACCGCGGCTGGGACGATACCGTGGTGCAACCCTGGAAGAGACACAGAGGGGTGAGTTTACTGGACATTGAAGGCTCTGTTAGTCATGGTAGAGGCTGCTCCCAAGATACCTTGAGTTGCCAAATTATTAGAATGCAAATGAGAAAAACAGCATAACTGTTAATAGCCTCAATTAAATACCTACCATTTAGTGGCGCCACTTCTACCTCCGGGATCATATCTGCAAAGAAGGTGATCTGTTTAACGTGACTGATCTATAGAATACATACATGTACACTGTACAAACGCATAACACAAAGCTTTGTCATAATGGCAATTGGAGGTTAGTGAGAGGCTGCACTTACACAGGTAGCCCAATTCTGATATTTATTTCAAATATTGGCAAAAAAGATCTGATTTGATTGGTCAAAAGACCAATTATTGGCAAACGATCTGATTTGATTGGTCAAAAGACAAACCAGTGGCAAAAGATCAGACTTGGGCTCCCTGTGTAAATGCAGCCAAAATGTCTCTACTCCACCTGAGTTAGTTTTGCAGACAAAGCCCAGTCTGTCAGTGCACTGAGAGAGGAGCCACATCCCATCAGACACCCTGGTGGACACACAGGTGTCTGCTGTCAGCAGGCTGGGGTCTGGGGCCCTGAAGTTCCAGTTGGAGTAGTCCACAGGAGAACCATCGAGCCATGCCATGGAGCCCGCTAAATCGGACCGGACAAACATGAAATGTTTAATAAAGAAGTTGTGAATTGGTTCATTCGACCCCTCTCCTTCCACCCTATACAACTCTGCCCCAGGTCATTGCTGTTTTTTTCCCCCAGTGCTTCTATCAACTCACCAGCTAAAACACTAAGTCAATAAATAGTATCAAAATACTACTTGAAAATTTTTGAAATTCATTATGTTACTAACCCTATTAAGCTGTGTCTTATCCCAGTTCTGTCCGAAGCCCTTACATTGCCTGTCTTTTGCCAGCTGTTGGTTTATATTGCATGCCAAAACCAGCAAGCTGCTTATTTTGAAGAGAGGAAACTTGGGGAAGCATGTGCTTACTGTCAGTGTTGAAGAACATCCCCAGCCAGACGGCTTGATGTGGGAAGCCATACGACCACAGCTGCTCCAGGACAAACCTGTTTTCCGTCTCTGTCTGTATGGTCAGGACCTCTGACGTGTTCGCTGGAAGAGGGAAAAACCCACCAAACCTTCATTATTACATGTGTATTACTGAGCATGAAGAAGGCAATTCTCTGTGAATGTTTTGCCCCCTCAGATCTATAGCTACAGTACAGTATTAGCCACTGGAATGGAGCTAATACATGGATCCTATAGGGGGAGCTCTCACCAAACATTACATTTTGCACAATCACAACAGGGAGTCATCACAAGGGAATTCCCATTGAGAAAGATCCATTAAATCCTTGATCCATCCTAGCATGAGACCTAATTGGCTCCATGGTGTACTGGACACTTACCACAGTAGGATGAAGTTGCTGAACTAAGGACAGTTTTGCAATTTCCCCTTATGTGCTAAGGTTAGAATTTGGGCAGGGGAAACTGATCCTAAATCTGTACTCGAGGGCAACATCTGTTGCTGTACCTTTGTGTTTGCAGTGCTCTCTGGCCTCCTCCAGGGTCAGTCTCTGGACCACGGGCTCAAAGCTGTAGCAGCTGGCGCCAAACCTCACCCACGTCGATGGACACACAACCTCGTAGCTGGTGAACGCATTACTCTCTATGGGATTAATTTATTTTTAGAAAAGCAGCATTGTGCATTTGAAACTCTTGAGGATTGACTAACAGCACAGCAAGCTTTAGTAGCCACTGTTTTATAATGTGCTAGGAACCCAGGCTATACTCACTAGGTGGTGGGACATGGCACAGGGCTCCCTGGAGCGGCATCTCACAGTCGGCCCTCCTCCAGCCCCCGGTGACATCCATGTACACACAGTCCCCCAGGATGAAATCATCATCATCGGCCGCAACCCAGTGGGTGAAGACCGTGTCACTGCCGTCAGACCACTGGTAGTTGATCCCATCCTGTAGGGACATACCGTCACAGGCAGGGAGGAGGTGACACACACTCTCAGGGTGAGCCTACGTTGCTAAGGCGGGTTGCTAAGGGAGATGACGGGGTTGTAGGTCATGTCATGCAACGGAGCAGAAAGAGTAGAGGGAGGCAGGTTCGGCTTGGGGGAAGTGTGGTGTTTATAGACCAATGTGTCTGGCATTGTGTAGAGCGCTGTGAATCAATTCTCTCCTTTCCTGTCCTCATTCCATATTTCACGAGCAAGACATTCCTTGAGTCTATGGGATTCTTGGATCCACATGTTGTGAGTGGCTTAGAATTCCTCCCAGCCGGGTTTGGTGGTTGAGGAAAACTACTCCCATACCGTGTGAGTGAAGCACAAAAATGTGCCCCAAATGGCACCCAGTTCCCTACATAGTGCACTACATTTGACCAGAGCCCTATCGGTCCTGGACAAAAGTAGTGCACTATAAAGTGAATAGGGTGTCATTTGGGACGCAAAATAGTTATACATGGGCTGTGGGCCAGGAGGAAAGCTCTGGGGAGCACACTGGACAACTGTTACCGTTTGATAAATACCTCTGTTTGTCACTAGATATTAGCTGTAAGACATATATTGGTATATAAACACCAAATATACAGCGCGTTCAGAAAGTATTCAGATCCCTTGACTTTGTTACAGCCTTATTCTAAAATGGATTAAATTGTTTTTTCCCCCCTCATCAATCTACACACAATAAAAAATGGAAATATCACATTTACATAAGCATTCAGACCCTTTCCTCAGTACTTTGAAGCACCTTTGGCAGCGATTACAGCCTCAAGTTTTCTTGGGTATGACATTACAAGCTTGGCACACCTGTATTTGGGGAGTTTCTCCCATTCTTTTCTACAGATCCTCTCAAGCTTGGCTGCACAGGTATTTTCAGGTCTTTCCAGAGATGTTCGATCGGGTCCGGGCTCTGGCTGGGCCAGGACATTCAGAGACTTGTCCCAAAGCCTGTCTTGGCTGTGTGCTTAGGGTCGTTGTCCTATTGGAAGGTGAACCTTCGCCCCACTATGAAGTCCTGAGTACTCTGGAGCAGGTTTTCATCAAGGATCTCTCTGTACTTTGCTCCGTTTATCTTTCTCTCGATCCTGACTAGTCTCCCAGTCCCTGCCGCTGAAAAACATCCTCACAGCATGATGCTGCCACCACCATGCTTCATCGTAGGGATGGTGCCAGGTTTTCTCCAAACGTGACGCTTGGCATTCAGGTTAAAGAGTTCAATCTTGATTTCATCAGAACAAAGAATCTTGTTTCTCATGGTCTGAGAGTCCTTTTGGCAAACTCCAAGCGGGCTTTCATGTGCCTTTTACTAAGGAATGGCTTCCGTCTGGCCACTCTACCATAAATGCCTGATTGGTGCAGTACTGAAGAGATGGTTGTCCTTCCGGAAGGTTCTCCCATCTGCACAGAGGAACTCTGGAACTCTGTCAGAGTGACCATCGGGTTATTGGTCACCTCCCTGACCAAGGCCCTTCTCCCCCAATTGCTCAGTTTGGCCAGGCGGCCAGCTGTAGGAAGAGTCTTGGTGGTTCTAAACTTCTTCCATTTAAGAATGATGGAGGCCACTGTGTTCTTGGGGACCTTCAATTCTGCAGACATTTTTTGGTACCCTTCCTCAGATCTGTCCCTCAACACAATCCTCTTGAGCTCTATGGACAATTCCTTCAACCTCATGGCTTGATTTGTGCTCTGACATTCCCTGTCAACTGCGGGACCTTATATAGACAGGTGTGTGCCTTTCCAAATCATGTCCAATGAAATGAATGTACCACAGGTGGACTCCAATCAAGTTGTAGAAACATCTCGAGGATGATCAATGGTAACTAGATGCACCTGAGCTCAATTTCGAGTCTCATAGCAAAGGGTCTGAATACTTATGTAAATAAAGTATTTCTGCTTTTTATTTTTAAGAAATGTACAAAAAAAAATTTAAAACAGTTTTCGCTTTGTCATTATGGGATATTGTGTGTAGATTGATGAGGAACAATTATTTAATCCATTTTAGAATAAGGCCGTAACATAACAAAATGTGGGAAAAGGGGAGGGGTCTGAATACTTTCCGAATGCACTGTATTCACATAAGAGTTGTAGAAATGTGAATGTGTGTATGTGAATAGAAAGTGCCCAAATGGGACATAGGTAGGCCCACTTTTGATTGGAGGAGATCAGATACATGTGGTGATGATATGGCACAAGCATGCTGTGAATAGTCACAGAGATGAAATCCCCATGCTTTGAAAGAATGACATGGACTGGAGAGGGAGAGAGTGACAACATCCGAGTAAACAGACTGTCAGGCATTTCTGTATTTACCGCATTACTTCATTGCGGCCATGCTGTTTATAGAAGACCTCTAGCTAGTGCTCTTAGCTGTTTCCTTGCCATGACGCAAATCTACTGCACACACTCCTAACATCATCAAAGGTCAATTCATGCCACAGACCAACTTCGACGTGCTTGTTAACGAGCATTATCTACACGCACAAACGCTCACACGCAGACACACACACAGACAGACAGACAGACAGACAGACAGACAGACAGACAGACAGACAGACAGACAGACAGACAGACAGACACACACACACAGCACAGGCAGGTAGCAGTACTTAGCAATATAGTATAATACATACGTCTTGACTATACAGTCCAATCCAGTGGGGGAATGCCAATCTATTGACAAGGACAGTAAGGAAAGCCTGGTGGAAGGGGTCGGTAACGCTCACCAGCTCAGACTCAGACTCTAAGCACATATTCAGTGCCTCGTACCAGCTCATGTTGCCACGGGCAACCCTGTATCTGTGGTTCTTGTACTCAATATTGTCAGGGAGAGGGTGAAGGTAGGAGTGGGATGGGGGTTTAGTTGTGTCTGTTGCAGGGAAAGAGAGAGGGAGAGGAAAAGATCAGAGAGATTGTTTCAGGGAGAAGCAAAGGCATGGATTCGACCCAAAATCAACAGAAACACTCATTTCATTGTTCAACAATTCCTGAAGGGGATTTCTCTCAGTGAGCAGACTCAACGGGGTGACATTTTGAGAGCACAAAATAGGAAGCTATAACCAAAAACAACAGTTTCATTAATGAGGTAATACAGACCTGATTGGTTATATATCTCAGTCCTGGTCTCTGAAAATAGGCCCCAATGTGTCTGAATGAGGGGTGAGCGAGTGACACAGAATGCATGAAGACAGAGGGGAGTCCTACCTTGGGGTCTCTGACAGACAAAGCCGTATCCACTTTCTGTGCACTTCTCGTCGAACCACTTCCCTGTCAGGTGGAAGTTGTGGTTGTTGGAGAGCACCGTGCACAGAGGATCGTCCCCGCCCAGGGGCCCGCCCAGCCAATCATCCTGCAGAGGTGGGGCGCCCACACACACACACACACACACACACACACACACACACACACACACACACACACACACACACACACACACACACACACACACACACACACACACACACACACACACACACACACACACACACACACACACAGACACACACAGACACAACACAAACAACCCCCCCCCCTAATCAATACACTATACAGAGAACATCACCAAAGCACAAAGACGATATCTGATGTTTCATTTAACCTTACCGTCAGAGGGTTCTTGGGTTCTACAGGGGACCAGTTGGTGTAGCTGACAGGTCTCCCATTGGTCCATTTCATGGTGTCCTCATCCCGTAGCCCAATCCAAACGCCCACTGTACTGCCCTGGAGCAGCATGGTGATGTACGCTTGCTCGATCTCGTCTTGGATGGCGACCAGCGTGCCTTGGAAAGAGGAGCAGATAGACTGGGCGTCTCTCCAGCTCTTCCCCTCCTCAGAACTGTTGGGGAGGTGCAGCAGGAGACACTACCAGAAGACACACAAAACACACGGAAATCTGGCAAGGTTTTGGTATAGTTCCACCAACTAGATTTTCCTTGTACGGTGTGAAAGAAAAATGACGTATTTAACTGATCTATTTGATATTAATGGTTAACAATTAATATTTAACTAATAGTAGGACTGTGTTTTCATGGGCTCCACTCTAGTTCCCTGCAGCTAATCTGGGCGTATTGTCACTGGAGATGGCTTGAGCTGACAAATGAGTTAATAGACAAGAATGTGTTTTACTAGAGAACGCTTAGGAGTAGAACAATCCCTCATTGTCTCGAAATCACCCTTGCATCTGGGAAACTAAGTCAGGGTGGGGTTAAGACAACAACCCACATGCAGATAACGACAGGATGAACTCAGAGTGGCTTATGATGCTCCTTGGTCTGCATGGGGGGGTGTTGAACCAACCATGACTGAGCATTGTTAGTATATATAGTACTCTGCATTTGTGTAAAGGTTCGGTTACTCGGTCCAACACTCAAGGGTGTGGGGTCGAGCAGCCTCAATATTGCAATAATGAATCAATATTAAATCAAGTTGATTGTTTGAAAAAAAGTCTCTCTCAGTACTGAATGTCCACGACAACGGTCAGATGGCCAAGAGAAACTCAAATCAAATCAAATGTTATTGGTCACCTGCCTCGACTTACCCAGACGTACCTACGAGACCATTCCCAACAATTCAGAGCAAGAAACTATTGACAAATATTTGCTAAATAAAAAAGGAAATAGTAACACAACAAAAACACGGGAGACGAGGTGAACCTTGTGTCCGAAGTAGAGCCATCTCTCTGGACAGCCTCCGATGTAGTGAGGCTCTCTGGGAATCTCCACCACGGACACGGTCCGGCGCTTACATACGTGAGCATGGAGACCGCCACACTCGCCCGCCGACCACTGACCTGTTGGTCGCAACACGTCAAAGAGAAGTCTGTCATGGTGTTTTGTGTGTGTGTGTGTGTGTGTGTGTGTGTGTGTGTGTGTGTGTGTGTGTGTGTGTGTGTGTGTGTGTGTGTGTGTGTGTGTGTGTGTGTGTGTGTGTGTGTGTGTGTGTGTGTGTGTGTGTGCCTGTGACCTCACCTGAGATAGAGGACATAGTCACACACTGTTTCTGTTTCACTGGGGCATCATGGGAGCTTCCTTCTGCCCAATTCTGATAATCCACAGCGGACTTATCACTCCAACTGCGCACACACACACACACACACACACACACACACACACACACACACACACACACACACACACACACACACACACACACACACACACACACACACACACACACACACACTCCTATTACACCCCCACACTAAATAAACAGCATACTCCATTGAGTGTGAGGTAAAATACAGCATTGAATAAACTACAAAAAAACTCTTACCTGAACTCTTCCCTCACAAGGTCTGTGGACAGCCCTATCCACCAGTCAGTCGACCCCAGAGAGAGCTGAGAGAACCAAGAGAAGAAAAGGAATGCTTAGCTCACTCATTCAAGGCCTATTACCGTCCTCCTGCATTCTGCCCTCGCTCCAGTGAAGGGTCAGCCATTCAGCCTCTTTCACGCCACGAGAGCCCATTCAACCCTTCTCCTCAGCCTTGGCCTCATTCAGCCCATCTCCTCAGCCTCATTCAGCCCCTCTCCTCAGCCATGGCCTCATTCAGCCCCTCTCTTTGGCCTTGGCCCCAGCCTCTACTGTTTTATCCACAGCTCTGTCCTTTTTATAGCCTTCAAAAGCCTCTCCACCAGAGGGCCCTTCAGTTTGATCCAAGACGCTGAGCTGTAGTCAAACAAGGCCCTTTATTTTATTCCGAATGTGCGAATGTGTCGGCGTGTGTGTAAGAGAGAGAGTGTGTGAGGGCACTTGTGTGTGAACTGTGAATGTACAGGCGCGTGTGGGATTGAGGGCGCTCGCGTGTGAATGTCTCGGCTGGCGTGTGTGAACTCGTGTCTGCTTGTGTGTGTGTGTGTGTGTGTGTGTGTGTGTGTGTGTGTGTGTGTGTGTGTGTGTGTGTGTGTGTGTGTGTGTGTGTGTGTGTGTGTGTGTGTGTGTGTGTGTGTGTGTGTGTGTGTGTGTGTGTGTGTGTGTGTGTGTGTGTGTGTGTACACACCTTCCCCATGCGCTCTCTGATGAATCGGAGCTCCTCTTTAGAGTGGACAGACAGCAAGTGGGCGCCCATCATCATGCAGGCCAGGTTAACACCCTCCCAGGGAAAAGGCTGCTTGGCCAGCAGATACTCTGCTCCTCTGTAGAACACCCAGGGCTCGTTCTCTACAGGACGGAGGAAGGTTACACAGCCCACAATCACACAGTCCCTCTCAGAGTTACAACTGCAATTGATATCACAAATAAGCATGTAAATGAATGCATAATCACTCAATATAATACATCAAAAATGTCAAATATAACAAAATACATCAAAACGAATACATTTACTTACGGTCGCTATACCAGTAGGGTTTGTTCAGCTCCACACCTATCGAGACAAATAAGACAGACATTCTTATTGATAAACCTTTCAAATCAATAAGGATAAATCAACAAGCAACTTTGAGATTTTAAAACGTTCCATACATGATAAAGGCAGCCCCCGCACCTCTCTGATTCAGAGGGGTGAAATGCGGAAGACACATTTCAGTTGGATGTGTCCAGACCAGGTATCCCCTTTTCCCTTTACTGTATGTAAGGTGCCATTGATGTTAGAAGAGCTGAGCCCCCCCCTTACTATCCCTTACAGAAAAACCACATGGATTCACATGAAATGTACATGTTGTCACGGTAACTTCACACGAGATCACGTGATCACATGAAAACATGTGTTTTTGGAACACGTCGCGGGTTCACGTGAAATTAATGTGTTCTTTTCTGTAAGAGATGTACTGTAGGCAGAAAGGCTTTATATCAATCCAACCCATTAGTTATTATAACAGTGATTACCTCTGGGAACCTTGCAGATCCACTCGCGCTTGGTGTCGCAGGGCTGTGGCAGGAGGGCGTTGGTCAGGTCGCTGTACACGGCACAGCTACGTCGGTCATCCTCCTCGTTCTTATCCTCTATGAAGGAGGACACCACGGGGGTGCCGTCAGACCACTGCCAAGATCCTGCTGACTGGGGGTCTCTCTTATTCAGGCCCACCCAGAACCAACGACCCTCTGTTCTGAAAGAGAGGAAGAGTAGAGAGACAGAGAGACAGAGAGACAGAGAGACAGAGAGACAGAGAGAGAGAGAGAGAGAGAGAGAGAGAGAGAGAGAGAGAGAGAGAGAGAGAGAGAGAGAGAGAGAGAGAGAGAGGTATTTTAGAAAAGGTACGGGTATTTCCTAAAGAAAATGTGTGTGCTTGATTCCCTGGGACAACACAGTATTATAGAAAGGGAAAAACAGAGGTGTAGGCTATAAAGCACACTAACTAACCCATCAAACATGGAGTAGAGGAGTCCTTTGACGAAGACCTGCTCCTTGTAGTGGTGGAAGCTGGCCAGCTGAGCTCCTAGAGCCTGGCAGAAGAAGTCAGCGTCTTCCCACGACCGCTTCATCAGCACCTTCTCGCTGTGGAACGCCTGAGGACCACAGTCAACAATGACACTACGTCGCCTTGACTACAGCATCTCCTTTTCTGCGTTGGTTTTCAAGTGACAGCTAATGGGGCAACCTCTATAATTTGGAGAACTCCAGTGATCATGTCATACTCTCTTAGAGTGGTAGCATAAGCATTGCTTTTCACAACAAGTTAATAACTGAGGAAGACACGAGAAATACAGGAAAAGAGATAGGGGAGAAGAGAAGGAAAGGCAGATGACCTTGTAACAGTGGAGCAGGCCGGAGTGTGATTCCCAGCCTGGAGGACAGGGGGCGTAAGCGTCAATATGGACTGTAGGGAACAGGACCTCCTGGTAACCACTGATGCTCTGTTTACACACTGACAAGGCCTTCTGGGATTTGCAGTCCTTCACTTCCCAGTGACCCAAGGCCTGTCCGCCTGTCATAGCCACACAGCCACCTGCACTGACTAGAGAGGAGAGAGGAGAGAGGAGAGAGGAGAGAGAGAGAGAGAGAGAGAGAGAGAGAGAGAGAGAGAGAGAGAGAGAGAGAGAGAGAGAGAGAGAGAGAGAGAGAGAGAGAGAGAGAGAGAGAGAGAGAGAGAGAGAGAGAGAGAGAGAAAGAAAGAGACAAACAAACCAAGAAAGAAAGAAAGAAAGAAAGAAAGAAAGAAAGAAAGAAAGAAAGAAAGAAAGAAAGAAAGAAAGAAAGAAAGAAAGAAAGAAAAAAAAAAAAGAGACTGAGCTGTGAGAAACAGATCCACAACGCCAAGCTAAGCAGGCATTGGTGAGAGTGTTAGCACCACGGTATTTCATTAACTAAATGATGGGAATTCTACTTCAAAGTCCTCCTGCCACTTCACCATAGCAACAGCATGATTAACGATGCTCTCGCACTGACTGAAGGAAGCTGAGATTGTGAAACCTAAATTACACTTCAACTCATTAATCATAGGCAGCATCCCAAATGGTACTCTATTTGGCTATTCCCTTCACAGTGCACTACTAAAGTAGAGCACTACATAGGGAATAATTTGCCATTTAGGACTAAGCCACAGTGTGAAGTGAAGTGAAGGGGGGGCGAATGAAGGACAGTAGACAGCCGACACATCCACCTGGGGCTAAACTAACCCACAGCTATGGCTGTCTTTCTGTTCTGTCTGTTCTGTCTCAGCCCTATTGCTGTCTAAGTGGAGCTGGTCTGTGTGATGGAGACCACATGCCAGTGGGGAAGAGAGGGAAGACTGTTGACAGTGGAGTGGTCTGGGAGAGCAGAGGTGAATGGAGGAAACACTCAGTCCCCTACGACAAAACAGTGGTCTTTACACGGGAGACTATTGTTTATTGACACAGGGTAAGTTGAAGTTTGTCCTTATCCACTGTTCCAGGGTCAGATTGGTTTCCTTACCCTACTGATTAGAGAGCCGTTAGAGCCGTTAGTATACATTGCTGGGTAATCTGACCCTGGATCTGTGGCTAAGGGGCAATTTATACCTGGAACATAGAGTATAGGACGCTACAGCCCACCCCACCACATCTCCCTTCCCTACCTGGCTGATGCCTGTTCCAGTTTGTATAGAGCAGGGGTAGGGTGGATCCGTTGTGTCCCCCCAGCCAGCTGTACTCTCCTTGGTTACCCTGGTCCTGTAGGGCCGTCCAGTAAAAGACGCTACCGTTGGCCCCCATCTCACTCACCAGGCTGTTCAGGAAGGCCTGCTCAAACCTGCCATGGAGAGAAATCAACAATCATTCATAAGAAAGTAGTCTTGTCACTATGAAATATGGGAGTTCCCATTTAAGGTGTGCACGAAATGGTTAAGATGAGAAGTCCAAGTCAGAAATCAGACCTGTTTTCCACTGTGACCAGAGGAGCCTTGCAGTAGTAACCCTTGACAGCGTCTTCATAGCTCTGCTCGTGGCTCGTCACCATGTAGCAAGAGCGGCCCTTCCGCTTCCAGCCCTGTGGGGAAGAGATACAGAGGTAGGATCTTCATTTGAGCCAGTTTGCTACAGCAGGAAAATAATCCTGCACAGCAGCAGGAAACGTGAATTATTATGTGGATTATAATCAAAAGACATTGTCTGTAGGGGTTGATCCATTGTTTTGTTTTTGTTACGGCAAGTTAAGTCTGAAATTAAAGTGGAAATGACAAACTTTGCAAACCTTTTTTAACCTCGAATACACTACAAGGGAGGGAACCAACGAGTGATCGAATGAAGGTCCTACGTCTGTATCTTAGTTTGATTAAATGAATTTAAAAAACAAATGCAAAAACATTATATGCGTGAATGTTTCTACCGCAGACACCATCCAGGAGTGAGAGCAGCCAAGACAAGGCGCTGAATATACTGGAGGAGATCGACTAGAGGTGGGAGCCAGACTCACACATTACTCCATGTCTATACACACAGACACCTGAAAGGAGTCTGGGCCGGTGGACAAGAATAGCAACAAGCTCAGGAGAGCCGGGCCAAGCTGACTGGATTGGGTTACAATCCAAACATTCTGGCAGTAAGAGCCTGCATAGTTTGGAATTAGCAGTAGACGACAGTGGCTAATACAAGCAAACACACGTGGAGGATTGGGGTCAGGGGAACGGAGGGTGGGGGGGTTAGGGGGTTAGGGCTATGACTGGGCCCATCTGTTAGGACTGGAGGGGGCTTGGGGAGGGGGCTTTGGGAAGTGTCTTAGGGACAGGAAGTAGTAGTGTTTGGACAAGTGTCCTACATTTCACTCCCACCTCCCCATACACACTTGATGACATTACATTTACATTTAAGTCATTTAGCAGACGCTCTTATCCAGAGCGACTTACAAATTGGTGCATTCACCTTATGACATCGAGTGGAACAGTCACTTTACAATAGTGCATCTAGATCTTAAAGGGGGGGGTGAGAGGGATTACTTATCCTATCCTAGGTATTCCTTAAAGAGGTGTGGTTTCAGGTGTCTCCGGAAGGTGGTGATTGACTCCGCTGTCCTGGCGTCGTGAGGGAGTTTGTTCCACCATTGGGGGGCCAGAGCAGCGAACAGTTTTGACTGGGCTGAGCGGGAGCTGTACTTCCTCAGTGACCAATCGCAGCCAACACTTGCCGACACGTGTAGAAGAAATGAACACCAGTTCCTCCGCAACGAAGGAGATTCTCTCTTTATGTTGTCAAATCCCTTTCCAACTGAGACCGTTCGTTGTCAATGAACACAGCTCGGGTGATTGTGTGAATTTCACAACGTGGCCTGAATATAATCAAATACAGTCTCTGAAAACAGTCTTTATTCTGTGATGTCCCATATTTTTGAGTGCCTATTGATACTACACCTCCAGGGCGATTTCCTGTCCGTTTTAGGACATGGTGAACAGGGAAACAGCCCTTATGAGTCAATCTGCTTATGTCCTCGTAAACAGAGGTCACGACACCACATGACAGTCAGACAATACGTCATCTAGCTGTTGAATCAGCTCATTGTACTGAATGCAGAGCAGACTCGCCCTAAGCAGGGATCTGAAGCCAACCAGGCACTTTCGCTGTAATGCTAATGCATGTCTGGATATGTGGAACGCCACTATTCTGACCATACAGCATTCCACGGATCCTCTGTCTGACAAAGGACGTAAGGAATCAACCATGCATGGTGCCATGAAGTTCTTCTGGAAACAGTTGGGTTTAGATTGATAAGAGAGCTATGTTGAATTTCAATGTCACCTTCCATGGATATGGCAGATATGCATTCTTCTGCTCAGGGCTGGGACACATGCAGCGCTGATATCTTGTAGGGTTTCTTATCAGATCGTCTGTGTGTGTGTGTGTGTGTGTGTGTGTGTGTGTGTGTGTGTGTGTGTGTGTGTGTGTGTGTGTGTGTGTGTGTGTGTGTGTGTGTGTGTGTGTGTGTGTGTGTGTGTGTGTGTGTGTGTGTGTGTGTGTGTGTGTGTGTGTGTGTGCGTGCGTGCGTGCGTGCGTGCGTGCGTGCGTGCGTGCGTGTGTGCCTACCTCAGGACAGCCCTCGTCCCATGCTTCAGTGGGGAGTAGGGACAGAAGTCCTGCTCTCCTACACACTGCAGGGAGCTTCTCATCGCATGGTGCCAACAGCCAGTTCCCCTCCTAGGACAAACACACACACATATTTGAGTAATTTACTATATTCAGTCAAATACAGATGACGAACCAACAGCAAACTGTAGTCATCCGTGAAAAGGATTCAGTTGACTGTACCGTTAGGTCAGTCTTGGCACAGAGTTGACTGTTGCTATGGGTAGGATGGTGCATGTGCCAGAGAGTGAGGTCGACTGGGGAGCCGTCTGACCACTCCACAGCTGAGGACGATAGCTTCTTTATCAGGCCGATCCACACTTCTGAGCCAGACCCTGAGACTACAGTATACACATATATGTAAATGTACACACATATACACACACACACACAACATACTTAGTTGATTTGTCAATGTGAAAAAACAACTACCTAAAAGACAATACCCTTCCATGATCCTTTATGATGTCCACACTATCCCAGAACAGAGAACACACTATACACTGTTGTCACGCCCTGGCCATAGAGAGGATTTTATTCTCTATTTTGGTTAGGCCAGGGTGTGATTAGGGTGGGCATTTCTATGTTTTCTATTTATTTTTGTTTTGCCTGGTGTGGTTCTCAATCAGAGGCAGCTGTCTATCGTTGTCTCTGATTGAGAATCATACTTAGGCAGCTTTTTCCCACCTGTGTTTTGTGGGTTGTTGTTTTCAGTTTTGTGTCTGCATCAGACAGAGTTGTTTCGTTTTGTTCCATTTTGTTATTTTGTTTCAGTGTTCAGTTTGAATAAATAATCATGAACATGTTTGGTCGTCTTCTTCAGACGAGCGTTACAACCGTCCCATGATCCTTTATGATGTCCACACTATCCCAGAACAGGGAACACACTATATACCGTCCCATGATCCTTTATGATGTCCACACTATCCCAGAACATAGAACACACTATACACCGTCCCATGATCCTTTATGATGTCCACACGATCCCAGAACGTAGAACACACTATATACCACATACTAGAATATAGAACCCCAGATTCAGACTCACCGTTAGCCAGCAGGCCCAGCAACAGTTCTACATCAGATAGCGAGTGTAGGCTGGTGAGGTTGGCCCCTATCGAGTTACAGGCAGTGGAGGAGTCCTCCCAGCTCCCTGCCTCAGCCTCTGCCAGGGCTTTGTAGCAGTAACGGTTGTGGGCCAGCCAGCCCTCGGAACACACTGTGCGGTAGTACTGCCAGTTATCTGGGGGCGGGTGACGGAGAGGAAAGGAGACGAGAGGTAACGGTCCAATTCAGTACAAAAACATTAGCACCTGTCATTCTAAGATTTAGGGGTAAAGAGAGAAAAGGCCCAAGTATTTGGTATTTTATTAGGATCCCCATTAGTTGTTGCAAAAGCAGCCGTTACACTTCCTGTGGTCCACACAAAACATGAAACATAATACAGAATGACATAATACAGAACATCAATAGACAAGAACAGCTCAAGGACAGAACTAAAAAAAAAAAATGTAAAGGCACACGTAGCCTACATATCAATGCATACACACAAAAGAGTAATCTCGCATTGCCAACTCTTCCAAGTGACGTTCATCACTCTGGAGAAATATAAATGGAGGAAAGTAAATGGAAGTTCGGTCCTAGGAGGAAACATTCTCAAATGGAGATGTACTACTTGTAAACTTCTCTAATAAGAACGCTCATCCTCCATTTGAAAACATTTCCAGTGCCATGCCTACTGAATCGTACCCGACCTATGTTTTCTGTTATAGCCCTGTTATAGCCTAGCGTGGAAGAAGCAGAGGTCAAGAGTTCATGTTCCAGGTGGAACCCAGCTGTTGAGCTGCTAGCTGGAGCTCCTCTCCCATTCTATTCGTAGGATCATTCAAAAGACATCACTCACTGGGAGTGACTCAGAACTTCTACTGTCACTGGGATAAATAACAAGACAAATATCAGGAAAAAAAACATCCAAGCAGTGCCCAAATGCTGACCTGTTAGAGAAGGTTTTTTAGTACCACTCAACAGTTCTTGATGGGAAGAACATCGTTTTGGAACATTACAGATGGATAATTCACCAGACGACTCTCGAGCCAGACAGAAACAATTGAGTCATCTGTATCAACCAAAACAAACAGCCAAAAGTTGCTCATGGTTATTGAGTTTGACCTATTAGAAAGGGCTGTTCAGAACTGTTAACAAGTACTAGTTGGAGACTGTGTATAAGAATATGACAAATGGGATAGCTCACCATGCCCTTTTGAGCCAGACAGAGACAGCTGACTCAAGGACCAAACACAACCAAACTCTGTGCATCAGTCCCAAATAGCACCCTATTCCCTACATAATACACTATTTTTGACCAGAGCCCTATGAGCCCTGGTCAAAAGTAGCACACTATATAGGGAATAGGGTGTTATTTAGGATGCAGGTTAATAATTCCCTAGGCCCTCGAGCCAGACGGACCTTTTGATCAGCCTCTACATGTCATCACCGCCTATAAACCACAATGTAAAGAGGTTACTGTGAATCTGACAGTAGCTTACAGGCAGCTCGGTGGCAAGTCAAATTCTGTACGTCATATGACAGTACCCCTACTGTAACATAAATGCAGTATCAAAGCAAGTACTGTGTAATAACACACAGTACAATACCTTAACATATACTGTAATATACTGTAACAAAATAAAAGTGAACGCTAACGTAATCGGAATGAATGAATGGATGAATGAATGGATGAATTCATGAAATTCATTGAGGGGAGGGGTTTCTATTTTACAGCATTTTACAGTAGCAAGCAGGTTGGCTGCGAGGTAAAGTGTTTACACATTACAGTATATGAATTACAATTTGGTGTTTTATATCGCGTGTACTTCTAGAGGCCTTAACAAAGGCTTCCAAACTGGCAGTGACTGTAATGTGTCCCCTTCTGTATCTGTCCCCGACTTTGGGGCACTATAACCACATAGGAGTTAAACTGCTACAGCATTCTCACTTCCAGGTGCAACAAGTATAGTCTTTTACAAGGCACACCTCAGAATATGTTAATTAGCCAGAAACAACAGTACCATGCACCAACTAGTGGCCAAAAGATTTTTGGCGCTCCAAAGCTTAGGTACGGTTGTCACGCCTTGGTCATTGTATTTTGTGTTTTTGTTATATGTTTGGGTAGGCCAGGGTGTGACATGGGTTTATATGTTGTGTTTCGTATTGGGGTTTGTATTATTTGGGATCGCGGCTGATTAGGGGTGTTGTTAGGCTTGGCTGCCTGAGGCGATTTTCAATTAGAGTCAGGTGCTTATCGTTGTCTCTGATTGGGAGCCGTATTTAGGCAGCCTGAGTTTCGCTTTGTATTTCGTGGGTGATTGTACCTGTCTCTGTGTTGTAGTCACCAGATAGGCTGTAATTAGTTTCACGTTCTGTTCTGTTGTTTTTGTATTTAGTTTCAGTTATTTCATGTACCGCGTTTTTTCATTCATTAAAGTCATGAGTAACCAACACGCTGCATTTCGGTCCGACTCTCTTCCTTCAACAGACAAACACCGTTACAGAATCACCCACCACTCACGGACCGAGCAGTGTGTAAACTGGCAGGAGCAAAAGGAGGACGTTATGGACGGTAGAGGCATGGAATATACGACGTGGGAAGAAATCGACAGGTGGGCAGCCGACCCAGAGAGAGTGCAGGCGCCCGCCTGGGATTCGCTTCAGCAGTGCGAAGAGGGCTATAGACGAATGGAGTCAAAAAGGAAAACACGGCGACGCAGAGCGAAAACCGAAAGTAACCTCCAATTATTTATTGGGGAAGGGCGCAGAGAGAGAGTGGTTGAGTCAGGGTTCAGACCTGAGCCAACTCTCCCTGTTAATCGTGAAGAGCAGTTGCAGTGGGAGAGGCTGCACCACTTGGAGAATTGGACATGGGAGGAGGAATTAGACGGTAAAGGACCCTGGGCTCAGCCTGGAGAATATCGCCGTCCCAAGGAAGAAATAGAAGCGGCTAAAGCAGAGAGGCGCTGGTATGAGGAGGCAGCACGGCGACGCTGTTGGAAGCCTGAAAAGCAGCCCCAAAAAAATATTGGGGGGGGCTAGAAGGGAGTATGGTTATGCCAGGTAGGAGACCTGCGCAAACTCCCTGTGCTCACCGTTGGGCTAGAGAGACCGGGCAGGCACCGTGTTATGCTATGGAGCGCACGGTGTTTCCAGTGCGGGTGCAGAGCCAGGTGCGGTACATACCAGCCCTTTCTATTGGCCGGGCTAGAGTGGGCATCGAGCCAGGTAGGCTTGGGCAGGCTCGGTGCTCAAGAGCTCCAGTGCGCCAGCACGGTCCGGTCTATCCAGAGCCACCTCCACACACCAGTCCTCCGGTAGCAGCTCCCCACACCAGGCTTCCTGTGCGTGTCCTCGATCCAGTACCACCAGTTCCAGCACCACGCACCAGGCCTCCAGTGCGCCTCGCCTGTTCAGCGCAGCCAGCGCTTTTCTCCTCTCCTGCGCTGTCGGAGTCTCCCGCTTGTTTAGCGCAGCCAGAGCCTTTCTCCTCTCCTGTGCTGCAGGAGTCTCCTGTCTGCCCAGCGTCGCCAGTGCTCCCAGTCTGCCCACCGCCGCCAGTGCTCCCAGTCTGCCCAGCGCCGCCAGTGCTCCCAGTCTGCCCAGCGCCGCCAGTCTGCCCAGCGCCGCCAGTCTGCCCAGCGCCGCCAGTCTGCCCAGCGCCGCCAGTGCTCCCAGTCTGCCCAGCACCGCCAGTGCTCTCAGTCTGCCCAGCGCCGACAGTGCTTCCAGATCTGCCAGACAACCAGTCTCTTCCAGATCTGCCAGACAACCAGTCTCTTCCAGATCTGCCAGACAACCAGTCTCTTCCAGATCTGCCAGACAACCAGTCTCTTCCAGATCTGCCAGACAACCAGTCTCTTCCAGATCTGCCAGACAAACAGTCTCTTCCAGATCTGCTTGTCAACCTGAATCTTCCAGTTCCGCCAGCCAGCCAGGATTTACCGGAGCCTACTACCTGCCTGAGCTTCATCTCAGTACTGGGCTTCCTCTCAGTACTGGGCTTCCTCTCAGTACTGGGCTTCCTCTCAGTACTGGGCTTCCCCTCAGTCCCGGGCTGCCCCTCAGTCCCGAGCTGCCCCTCTGTCCCGAGCTGCCCCTCTGTCCCGAGCTGCCCCTCTGTCCCGAGCTGCCCCTCTGTCCCGAGCTGCCCCTCAGTCCCGAGATGCTCCTCAGTTATGTGGGGATCTGGGTGAGGACTTTTAGGCCATGGTCGGCGGAGAGGGTGGATTATCCGAGGACGCGAAGGGGAGGAACAAGGACATTTATGGAGTGGGGTCCACATCCCGAGCCGGAACTGCCACCATGGACAGACGCCCACCCGGACCCTCCCTATGCTTTTGAGGTGCGTCCGGGAGTCCGCACCTTAGGGGGGGGTTCTGTCACGCCTTGGTCATTGTATTTTGTGTTTTTGTTATATGTTTGGGTAGGCCAGGGTGTGACATGGGTTTATATGTTGTGTTTCGTATTGGGGTTTGTATTATTTGGGATCGCGGCTGATTAGGGGTGTTGTTAGGCTTGGCTGCCTGAGGCGATTCTCAATTAGAGTCAGGTGCTTATCGTTGTCTCTGATTGGGAGCCGTATTTAGGCAGCCTGAGTTTCGCTTTGTATTTCGTGGGTGATTGTACCTGTCTCTGTGTTGTAGTCACCAGATAGGCTGTAATTAGTTTCACGTTCCGTTCTGTTGTTTTTGTATTTAGTTTCAGTTATTTCATGTACCGCGTTTTTTCATTCATTAAAGTCATGAGTAACCAACACGCTGCATTTCGGTCCGACTCTCTTCCTTCAACAGACGAACACCGTTACAGAATCACCCACCACTCACGGACCGAGCAGTGTGTAAACTGGCAGGAGCAAAAGGAGGACGTTATGGACGGTAGAGGCATAGAATATACGACGTGGGAAGAAATCGACAGGTGGGCAGCCGACCCAGAGAGAGTGCAGGCGCCCGCCTGGGATTCGCTTCAGCAGTGCGAAGAGCGCTACAGGCGAATGGAGTCAAAAAGGAAAACACGGCGACGCAGAGCGAAAACCGAAAGTAACCCCCAATTATTTATTGGGGGAGGGCGCAGAGAGAGAGTGGTTGAGTCAGGGTTCAGACCTGAGCCAACTCTCCCTGTTAATCGAGAAGAGCAGTTGCAGTGGGAGAGGCTGCACCACTTGGAGAATTGGACATGGGAGGAGGAATTAGACGGTAAAGTCCCCGGGCTCAGCCTGGAGAATATCGCCGTCCCAAGGAAGAAATAGAAGCGGTTAATGCGGAGATGCGCTGGTATGAGGAGGCAGCACGGCGACGCTGTTGGAAGCCTGAAAAGCAGCCCCCAAAAAATATTGGGGGGGGCTAGAAGGGAGTATGGTTATGCCAGGTAGGAGACCTGCGCAAACTCCCTGTGCTCACCGTTGGGCTAGAGAGACCGGGCAGGCACCGTGTTATGCTATGGAGCGCATGGTGTTTCCAGTGCGGGTGCAGAGCCAGGTGCGGCACATACCAGCCCTTCCTATTGGCCGGGCTAAAGTGGGCATCGAGCCAGGTAGGCTTGGGCAGGCTCAGTGCTCAAGAGCTCCAGTACATGTCTCTGTGTTGTAGTCACCAGATAGGCTGTAATTAGTTTCACGTTCCGTTCTGTTGTTTTTGTATTTAGTTTCAGTTATTTCATGTACTGCGTTTTTTCATTCATTAAAGTCATGAGTAACCAACACGCTGCATTTCGGTCCGACTCTCTTCCTTCAACAGACGAACGCCGTTACAACGGTACTGTATTCTGTGGGTTGGAATTACAGTACCATTTCGAAATACAGCAATTCTATGCCCCGCCCACAACACTTTCACACAATGCACCATCATTTACAGTATGCTGCAGCAAAATATTTCAGAGTATTTCACTGTTGAATATACCCCAAATTACTGTATAATTTACAGTTTTATGTTACAGTGCAGATTATGAATCATTTCTTGTAGTACAATGGCTGAGCACTAAGGCAACAATAGACTGAGCGCCAGTCTGTTTGTGCTATCGCGCCAACTCTCTGTCACTCATTGTCATGACAAACACTGTTTTGCACAAACAGATAGGGGACCAGGTTAGGGCCACAATATGAAACATATAGGACCATTGAAGTCTTACCAAGAGGCTCAGCTCTCCTGGTGTCATTGGGGGTCTTCTTACAGATGTAGGGTAGAGCAGACTCACAGGACAGACTCTGCCACTGGTGCCCCCCCGACGCTGAGTTATACACTCCACACTGCCTGTTGTCCTGCAGAGGGCTGGATGATAGGCCTGGGAGAGACCAACACAGGTAACGGGGGAGTTACAGGTAGAAAGGGAGAAACGTTGGCCTAGTTTCAAACACACATTTCTGGCTCCCACCACTGCTACAGCAGGAACTTCTTGATTCTCCCCGGTGAGATACAAATGGACTGGACCGGTCTGAGCAAAATGACTTCAGAGGGCTACATGAAGCTATTACCTCTTATTACTAACGCTAATGCTGTTCATTCACATCTTAAAGGAGGAATCTGGGCCTTGGAGTGGGAAAGAAAAGGTTGTAGAGCAGCCCAAGTGTCTTACCTGAGGTGAAGTTAACCAAGGCCAGAGGAGCTCCATCAGACCACTGCCACCCTGTTCTCTCACTCAGGTGGTTCAGTCCGATCCACACCATCACCCCCACGTCAGCCAACCGCTCTGAAAGACACAGAACCACACGCATGAACACCACTACCTCTGGTCAAAACGTCTTGTACTTTCTCCAACCTGAATAACAAAAACTATGAGCACAAGTCCGTTTTAAGGCATAATACCGCACCCAAGAGTTTATAGTTTATACAGTTTATACAGTATGTGTAGCTCAGACCATACCACCCACCTTGTCTCCTTTCCTGACTAAAAGTTCAAATAAAGTTTTTAATGTTCAGATAGAACTATTAAATATAGTGATAAAATAGTTTTATGTACCTCTGATGTACATCTGTTCAGTGAGGTCAGTGATGCTGAGTAGACTTCCTCCCTGGGCCAGGCAGGAGGAGTGGGCCTGGCTCCACGTCAGGATGGTGTACAGGTTGAACTGGTAACACGCACGGCTCTCCTGGTTCGAGTCCCAGAACGTATCGCAGCTCAACTCTGGAGGCAGAGACAAAGACATTTGAATATGATCATGGTTGTGTTGTATCGAGAGAAGAAATCGATCAAACCCACACTGTACAACAATACTGTTGTGTGTGTGTGTGTGTGTGTGTGTGTGTGTGTGTGTGTGTGTGTGTGTGTGTGTGTGTGTGTGTGTGTGTGTGTGTGTGTGTGTGTGTGTGTGTGTGTGTGTGTGTGTGTGTGTGTGTGTGTGTGTGTGTGTGTGTGTGTGTGTGTGTGTGTGTGTGCGTCACCTTGACTGGGACAGAAGCCCCATTTCTCATCCTGGTCGTATCGACTTGTGGTGGCACACCAGCGATGGTGGTCCTCGCGCCCCTCTGCCGTGCACTCCGAGTACCACTTGTTGTTGTATTTGAACGGCAGGGCACAGGGCATGCCGTGGGCATTACCCAACAGTGTGTGGATCTCTACAGAGAAAAACATTGTCACCACCACCTTCTTTGGGCTCACGTTCACGGTTATAGAGTGAGTCAGTCTGTTTGTTTTCTTATGGAAGGGATGAGCAGCATTTGCATGGCTGCATTGATATCAAACCAAACTGTGTCTCAATGAAACTGTCTGTGTAGAAAGAGGTCAGTCAGTGCATGTCACTACTATAATATCCTTCGTATGCTAGTGGTGCGCGGGTTGACTCATAACCCGCAGTCCCCCGCAGTTATATCCGCAGAGCGGGTGGGTTTAGTGTCATGAAATATTGTGTGCGTGGAGGACGGGTGGATGGCCGGCGGGTTGAATAAAGAGAAAACGATGCATTCAAAATCCATCAATGTCTCATCCTTATGCAACTCATACGTATAGGCTACAATGAGGTTGGTCTTTTATTAGTTTTATCTGGCGTTAGTGCGTAGGCTAGCCTAAACATTACGGCATAACCGTAGAGCGCCAAAAACACACCGATTGCCAAATGCTTTTTTGGGAAAATGTCGGAGGGAACTGTCTAGGGAACTGTATTGTTCAGATAGGTTAAATGTGATAGCAGCTGACCTGGACACTGACTGTAGGTCGAGAACTTCTCATAGCCTAATTATATTAACTTCTGCAAAATGAATTATTTATTGCAGTAAAACGATACACCTATAGTGACGGGGGGAGGGGGGGGGGGTCGATACGGTTACATATCGGGACACTATTTTTGACGATTTATCGTAAGCAATATTTTTGGAACGGTGTTGAATTGTAATACATATAAAACCGTGGGAATCGCAATACATGTCGTATCGAGGAGATCAAAGACCTGGCAGTGCGGTGCCAGGACAACAACCTCTCCCTCAATGTGAGCAAGACAAAGGAGCTGAGTGTGGACTTCAGGAAAAGGAGGGCCGAACAGGACCCCATTAACATCGACGGGGCTGTAGTGGGGCGGGTCGAGAGTTTCAAGTTCCTTGGTGTCCACATCACCAACAAACTATTATGGTCCAAACACACCAAAACAGTCATGAAGAAGGCACGACAACACATTTTCCTCCCCAGGAGAGTGAAAAGATTTGGCACGAGTCCCCAGATCCTCAAAATATGCACCATCGAGAGCATCCTGACCCGTTGCATCACCGCCTGGTATGGCAACTGCTCGGCATCCTAGGCGCTACAGAGAGTAGTACGTACGGCCCAGTGCATCACTGGGGCCAAGCTTCCTGCCATCCAGGACCTACAGTATATACTAGGCGGTGTCAGAGGAAGGCCCAAAAACTCCAGTCACCAAAGTCATAGACTGTTCTAATAGACTGTAAGCGGTACCGGAGCGCCAAGTCTAGGTCAAAAAGGCTCCTTAACAGCTTCTACCCCCCCAAGCCATAAGACTGCTGAACAATTAATAAAATGGCCACCCGGACTATTTACATTGACACACCCCCACTTTGTTTTTACACGGCTGCTACTCGCTGTTTATTATCTATGCATAGTCACTTTACCTCTACTTACATGTACAAATTACCTCGACTAACCTGTACCCCCGCACATTGACTCGGTACCGACACCCCCTGTATATAGCCTTGTTATTGTTATTTTATCGTGTTACTTTTTATCAAATGTTCTACTTTAGTTTATTTAGTAAATATTTCCTTAACTCTATTTCTTTAACTGCATTGTTGATTAAGGGTTTGTAAGTAAGCATTTCACGGTAATGTTGTATTTGGTGCAGGTGACAAATAAAATTGGAAATGATTTGATAATAGCATATTGTGAAGTCCCTGGCAATTCTCAGCCCTAACACCAAGTGTAAACAGGAGTGGAGAAATAGGATTTATTTCATTCAGCATCTTGAGAGAATGAATGCGCAGTTAGGAACCGTCTGTAAAGGTGCTATCTTTATCAGCATAACAGAAGCTGATAGAATTTCAACCACATAGAATATGCATCCAAAACTAACTGAAATCTTATCAAAAACATGTCGGGTCATTTTAACAGCTTTGAATGGTCTTAAAACCGGTCAAAAATGGCATTTTCTCCCCGGTCCCTAAATGTCTTTGCTCTGCAAGAGCAGCAGAAACAGAAGAGAACAGAGAAAACAAACTTTATCGATGTCAACTACATTGCTGCATTTATTCTATAAATGTATGACATTATTCTGATGAGCAATGGTTTATTTAGTCTTCTAGGGCAACAAGTAATGACAGAAGAGAAGCTGCACATATCTAATTACAGACAAGTTCCTTGACTGAAAAATAGTCTACCAAAATGTAAGTTAATGATAAGCAATGACATACGCCTATCTAAAAAAGGCCTGTCAAAAAAATCGTTCCACCTTCTCTGACTGTACAGCTCTTTTTCTATATTTGCGACTTAGGGTGCGAGCCTCAGATGTTCAAATGTGTCATATATAGTCAGGCGGTTACGAATGGGTTATTAGCAATTGCGGACGGGTGAACAAACAGCTGACTCACGCGTCACTAATGTTGACGACTTACCCTCATAAGGATGGGCACATGGCCCCTCCCCCGGTGTAGAGTACCTCCGCCACTGATGATAACTGGCCCTCTTGACCACCACCAGGCGTCCAGCCACGGACAGCTTCAGCTGGGACGCCCCGTACAACGTATTCCCATTGCACCTCCACCACAGGGTCCGGAGGGGTGAGTCACACTCGAAGGTGCCCAGGGGCTGGGTGGAGTCGCTGATGTTCAGGCCCAGACAGAGGCTGCTACCCAGATTGAAGAGGCGGTGGCGAGACACCCACTTCCACAGCATACGGCGGGTGGGCCTCTCACAGCTCTCCAGGACCAGGTTAGAGGAGGAGGAGGAGATGCAGCGCTTCAGCTGGGTATTCTCCATGATGAACAGACCCTTGTCTGGGAATAGAGGGATTGATGGGTGGAAATGTAGGGTAGTGGGGAAGAATAATAGCATCTTCTACTGTAAACTTTACTATGCTCTCTACCTCTCTACGACACCAATATTGGTGTTTGAGCACGGTTCTGCTGGACTGAACGAGTGTGTTCGCATACTCCCTTAAAAGACCTTTGCTTGAAAAACGAGAAAAGGTACTGTTTGTCCAACTTGAGAAGCCACAGCCAATATACACTTACTCAAAACAGTCAGAATTCATTTGAAAAAATTAAAAACGCATCTGTCATTAATTTTGACGTTTTTATCGAGATCTTAGTTGCGCAATTTTAAATCTAACTATGATGTTTGCTGCAGTATTTCTCAAGTAAACAAATGCCATGAATGCGAGTCATATATTGTTGAATGGCAACTAACACTTTATTGAAGAATCCCTACAGATGACCAATGACAGATGATGGGACTGTTTTGTGTGCACGAACAGCCGAAAAAAACGTGCCGAAATCCAAAACGCACAAAAAAATTCACAAACGATCTTCATAATATATGCACGTATTGTTCCGAACGGTTAATTGTTCAGGGGCCTATCCGTGTCGTTCGCCTATACACATGTCTGAAACAAGTGCGAATTTTTATAGGCTGCTAAAATTGTATTATTACGCCTACGCATAATAACATTACTATGACAACATTACCACTAGGCTAGATTGTCATATCCGATAAACATTTAAAGTTCAATGAGACTGGAAACTGGAGTTTAGGTCATGGACAGGCCTACTCTCTGTGCCCAACCAAATAACATATCTGAGCCTGTTTCTCTCTCTCTCTCTGTGTATGTGTGCCTAGTTAAATACATGTTAAATTAACATACAATAAAAATGTGTGTGTCCCCCGTCATTCCTTTGGCATAATTCCATGACCCAATTTGAGCCCATCTGAGCCTACAGTTGCTATACTGTGCAAACAGTCTACCCATGGTTACCTTTACTTGACCCTAATCTGTCCGTCCCTCTACCCATAACAGCATCAATGTTGATGTTTTATTCTTTCTGACCTTTCCAATCTGCATCAGAAGCCTGATGGTCACATGATGAGTCCATTCATTAATTGATCATGCATAAAAAGGGCAAAATGTTCTTATTTACGAAACCATTTTGCAGTACTCCCAGATGACACAACAATTCAACTATCTTTTCTTATATTGTTCATTGTATTTTTCCATAATCGAAACCGAGAATAATACAATGCATCTCGCCATGCATCCAGCGGCGCAGCGCTGTAGCCTACAGAAGCCTATGCAAATATCTTGTCTTGCACATACAGTATTACCACACTTGCGTACACAAGAGTCTTTCTTATTGTAGACTTTCTTGTCCTGACTTACCTATCATTTATAATTCTTGAAATAAAACTGAACAGTAGGCTACTAGTGGACACATTTCGATGTCCGATGCAGTCTGAGTTGAACTTACTGTAGAGTTCGGAAAGATCTTTTTTCTCCAACACCACATCGTCTTCAATCACACAGTCGCAGCTATTCATAAAGACTATTGCAAAGATTAACAAGAGCACTCCTGAAGATTCTGTACAGCGTGATAAATATACTCTCATTTCGACGACAAGTTGCTGAATAAAAAGGCAGGAGTTCGAACATTCCGTGGTTGTTTTTCTCCTGAAAAACTTTCCGAAAGTTTGGGTAATCGCGACGTCACGGCCCAAGGTCTCTGCGGGGTAGTAAAGGCAGCATAGCCTATATTTCTTCCAGACAATTTTTGGGCGGGGGTCGGCTTTTATGGTTTTTACACACGTTTTAGAAGAACATTGATAGTCTATTTCAAATAATACTCAACAATAGGTTTACATCATTTACACTCAACGATAACAAATCAAAACATGACGATGATGTGGCAACAACTCAAAAGTTCAACTTTATTTTTGCGCCATACATTAAAGTTAGTCAATTATTCTTCTCAAAATGATTCCAATCAAGATTACACAATTCAAGGCTCAGCCTCGACTCAAAACCCAAAGCAAAACATTCATAACACAAAAAAAAACATGAAACATTATTGCAGTAGTATCAAGCCTACTCAGCTTATTCTCCGTTTTAGGCTACCTATGTCCCAACCCAAAGTCTATGAAAAAAAGTAAAGATGTAGGTTCTTAATTTGAGCCAGTTTGCTACATCAAGAAAATAACCCTGCAGCAACCAGAAATGTAAATTATTATGTGGATTACAATTAATGGACAAATCTGACATTTCAAAGTGGAAATTACAAACTTCAGAAACCTTTTTAAACCTCAAATACACCACAAGTTTAGCATTTCCTGCATTGCAGGAAAGTTCTCCTGCAACAGGGTGATCAAATTAAAATCCTACATCTGTAACAACCTAAATGGGAAAATCCAGTGTTCAGTTTCAGCAGAGCGTTTGTACCAAAGACAACTTTAAGAGCAGCAAAATCAAAGTCATTTCATGTAGAGATGATTCATAGCTAGACATTCCATTGTCTGTCTGCTGATATGAGATAGCATCCCTGAAGATGATCCAGACCTTATGGAGTGATACAATGTTGCACATTGTGGTGATTACAATTTGTCCTTACATCACACACATACACACACTTGCATGCGCACGCACACACACGCACGCATGCACGCACGCACGCACGCACGCACACACACACACACACACACACACATAGATAGATACTATACAACATAAACATCTCCACAACTGCCCTAACGGACTTCCAGTGCACTCAACTGCTGGTAAATATTTTACATATACAGGCTGATGTCATCATCAGTAGCCATCCATTGAATGAATATCAACTTTCGGTCTCCCTGCACTTTTATAAGTTACATTTTTAAACGTTGATGTCGAGCTTCTAAACAGAGGGTTTGTACCCTGTGGAGAAAGAAAAAAAACTGTTTAACAGTAAATTATACAAGAATTTCAAAGTAACTGACATGAGACAGAGCAAAAGAGGACAAGGACACCATCTTACCGACTGCCATTTAGCCTTTGCCCTCTCGGCCTCAAACTTGGCGACCTCATTGCGGTCGTGGACTGAGATCAACAGCTTCCACACCCCCAGCAGGATGAGGCCGATGGTGAGAATGGACAGAGAGACCCCCAGTACTATCATAGCTATGTTGGGGGGCTCAGGACAGTCTGGAAGGATGAGAGAGAGAGAGAGAGAGAGAGAGAGAGAGAGAGAGAGAGAGAGAGAGAGAGAGAGAGAGAGAGAGAGAGAGAGACAGTTACGTCCGTAGTCATTACAGAGACACGTTTTTAAGGTGTAATTGTAATAGCAAGTTTTCTTAGCACAATTAGCGAGATAAATTTGTTGATTATTAGAGTAACCGTTACCCTGGTTGTGATAGAAATGGAGAACTTTTATGCTAATGTTATGAATATATATTTTATATTGGTCACATGATGAGTCTGATCATTACAGTGATCAGACTCATCATTTGCTCCAGAGTGGCGCAGCGATCTAAGGCACTGCATCTTGAGGCGTCACTACAGACACCCTGGTTCGATTCCAGGCTTGTATCACAACCGGCTGTGATTGGGAGTCCCATAGGGCGGCACACAATTGGCCCAGTGTCATCAAGGTTTGGCCGGTGTAGGCCGTCATTGTCAATAAGTATTTGTTCTCAACTGACTTGCCTGGTTAAAATAAAGGTAATAACAAATATAAACAATTATGTTTCCCACTGAGATATTCACCTCCGCCTGTTAACGGACTTACTGTATGTCCGGCCCCATCAGATTCACTAAGCCCCTTTACCGGTTGCACTCGCTACTTCCGCAAAGGACTGTATGAAAACGATTCACCATGACGGTCTACGTTCGCTTAAACCTCT